>NC_059364.1:47063132-47365415 GCF_019703515.2 Myxocyprinus asiaticus | reverse complement strand
TCCCTATCCCTGAGCTATTACATCAATCAGTATGTCAACCCCTTTTATAAACAGCCCAAATATTTCTGTAGTGCACTATATTCAAAGTGGCAAGGTTACTTCCTGGTCCTTACCACCTTGCTGAGAGTTTGCTGAGACAAGAGGGCTACATATACCTTGAGCAGTTCAACACATATGTGCTTGCTAAGACAGCACATACAGGTGCATCTCAATAAATTAGAATGTCGTGGAGAAGTTCATTTATTTCAGTAATTCAACTCAAATTGTGAAACTCGTGTATTAAATAAATTCAGTGCACACAGACTGAAGTAGTTTAAGTCTTTGGTTCTTTTAATTGTGATGATTTTGGCTCACATTTAACAAAAACCCACCAATTCACTATCTCAAAAAATTAGAATACATCATAAGACCAATAAAAAAAAAACATTTTTAGTGAATTGTTGGCCTTCAGGAAAGTATGTTCATTTACTGTATATGTACTCAATACTTGGTAGGGGCTCCTTTTGCTTTAATTACTGCCTCAATTCGGCGTGGCATGGAGGTGATCAGTTTGTGGCACTGCTGAGGTGGTATGGAAGCCCAGGTTTCTTTGACAGTGGCTTTCAGCTCATCTGCATTTTTTGGTCTTTGTTTCTCATTTCCCTCTTGACAATACCCCATAGATTCTCTATGGGGTTCAGGTCTGGTGAGTTTGCTGGCCAGTCAAGCACACCAACACCATGGTCATTTAACCAACTTTTGGTGCTTTTGGCAGTGTGGGCAGGTGCCAAATCCTGCTGGAAAATGAAATCAGCATCTTTAAAAAGCTGGTCAGCAGAAGGAAGCATGAAGTGCTCCAAATTTCTTGGTAAACGGGTGCAGTGACTTTGGTTTTCAAAAAACACAATGGACCAACACCAGCAGATGACATTGCAACCCAAATCATCACAGACTGTGGAAACTTAACACTGGACTTCAAGCAACTTGGGCAATGAGCTTCTCCACCCTTCCTCCAGACTCTAGGACCTTGGTTTCCAAATGAAATACAAAACTTGCTCTCATCTGAAAAGAGGACTTTGGACCACTGGGCAACAGTCCAGTTCTTCTTCTCCTTAGCCCAGGTAAGACGCCTCTGATGTTGTCTGTGGTTCAGGAGTGGCTTAACAAGAGGAATACGACAACTGTAGCCAAATTCCTTGACATGTCTGTGTGTGGTGGCTCTTGATGCCTTGACCCCAGCCTCAGTCCATTCCTTGTGAAGTTCACCCAAATTCTTGAATCGATTTTGCTTGACAATCATAAGGCTGCGGTTCTCTCGGTTGGTTGTGCATCTTTTTCTTCCACACTTTTTCCTTCCACTCAACTTTCTGTTAACATGCTTGGATACAGCACTCTGTGAACAGCCAGCTTCTTTGGCAATGAATGTTTGTGGCTTACCCTCCTTGTGAAGGGTGTCAATGACTGTCTTCTGGACAACTGTCAGATCAGCAGTCTTCCCCATGATTGTGTAGCCTAGTGAACCAAACTGAGAGACCATTTTGAAGGCTCAGGAAACCTTTGCAGGTGTTTTGAGTTGATTAGCTGATTGGCATGTCACCATATTCTAATTTTTTGAGATAGTGAATTGGTGGGTTTTTGTTAAATGTGAGCCAAAATCATCACAATTAAAAGAACCAAAGACTTAAACTACTTCAGTCTGTGTGCATTGAATTTATTTAATACACGAGTTTCACAATTTGAGTTGAATTACTGAAATAAATGAACTTTTCCACGACATTCTAATTTATTGAGATGCACCTGTATACTAAAATTAAGCTTAGCATGGCATCCACAAAAGGATGAAAACAAATCCATGATGCACTCCATATTTTCATATAGGTCCATCCATACAAGCAATAATGTCCACCTCAAAGTCTTCTGGTTCATCTCCTGTTATATTTTTCCAGTGATCATGACCATTAACATCAAGTTGTTCCATCCCTTGCACCAACAGTAAAACAAAAGGTTATACATTGCATGTTGTCCATTTTCGAGGAGTTTGCTGCTAGCTGTTAAACTGTGATTAGTGGACAATGATGCATTACCGTTTGCTCCTTGGACTGACTGAAGCTGTGATCAAGTGTCCCTCAGAGTTCTTGCTGTATCTCATTCTGCCCCTACATAAATATACACTTGTTCACTGATATCAACAATTGTGGCCATCTCCAGTTCCTGTACAATACTAATATATTTTCTGTGGTCATGACCTCTAGGCAGCACGGTGGTTCAGTGGGTAGCACTGTAGCCTCCTAGCGTGCGGGTTGGTGTTTGAATCCTGTCTCAACCTATGCATACCAACTGTAAACAAAATGTTCATGCTAGTCAGTATTAGTATTTATAACCATTTAGTAGTATTGATCATTTGTATTACAAGCTTTACATAAGTTGCATATGTAAGTAGAGACATGTGATTCACATTAAGAGCAGAGGGGAAGTCATTTTAAACAATGAAGTATGTGTTGTTGTTTTTTGCTAAGGTATACTTAAATATGCCTTGCAAATGTATTTTCTTCAGAGAAAGACTGAAGGAGACGAGAAGACCACCATATGACACCATTCTCCAAATTTTGCTTTCTCTCCTATGGCTAATAACTACTACAAAGAATGAATACATTTGTTAATCCTTGGCAAGTAACTGGTGTTTGGCTTTGTGAATTTACAATGGGGGAAAAGGACATAAATTTAAAGTCTTCACCAACATTCCCAAGAAACTGATTACATTACATTGATATTATATTTCCCACACAATTAACACTAATCTGAAGAGTTAAAGAGGCTTTTTTCAATCGTATTTCAAAATAATATAGCATATTTTTTGTTGTTGTTTTATTTAAGCTTGTCTGTAATAATAATGATTTGGCATATTATGTATTAATCAAGTCACAGCAAAGTGACCAAAATCTTTGTGCAAACTAAACTCACAGCACCTCCTGAGATGATCAGAGATAATTTGCAGCATTCTCATAGACAACATTATTCTTGCAAAAAGTTTTCAGACAAATGAAACAGAGAAAAAAAAGAGTGAAAACTCTTTAAATGCATGTGTTCCACATGACAGGCCCGTGCTGCACGACTCTGAACAAACAGCGAATCAGACACAGGCATTGACAGCTTTTCTTTTGTCTGCAGCATTTCTTGTCATGTGTCATTCTGAGACATTTTACAGGTCGCCCGCCTGTTGCGGGTAGATGAGCAAAATTACCAGTGCATGAAATACATTTGGACGAGGAGCTTGCGAACTGGATTCAGCCTCCTCGCATTTTGCAGATGGCAGGTGCTAGTTTCACACCCTGGGCTACTGTTTAATATAAACTCAGCAAAAAAAGAAACGTCCTCTCACTAAATACGGTTCCATCCAATGAGTTTTTGAGAAAAAGTTTTAGTGCATCAAAATTAAGCTGATGGAAATGCAAATTAGTCTACGTAATATTTTTCCGTTTAACTCTAGCGCATAAACTCTATGTTGATACATCAAATGTAGCAAAAAACTGGTTTGGTAACACTTTTTGTTGAGAAAATTGGAATTAACGCAAAAATGTATTGTCACATGACAGAATTTGCCCCAATCGTTAGCCTGTGTTAATCATGACGACAAGGAATAAGATCCTTGAAAGCCAATTTATTGTACGTGATTATGGATTGATCTTAACGGCATATCTGCAAACATGACACTTCCAGGAGTGCCAACACAAAGATCTCATATCATGCACATCGACAAGTGCACAGAGAACAAATGAATGGCTACTGTTTGTGATTAATTAATTGCGGTAGACATCCATTTATTTATTAAAGTTGCTTTTCCACACCATTCAAAATAATAGACGGCAGTCATGAAATTAGCCCACAATACAAAAAACATATCATTTCTATGCACAAAGATGTTTTAAATTAAAACTAAATACACAATACTAGGAGAAAAGCATCAGTGTGCTTTTTTGGAGCACTAACATATAGCCCAGTTCTATAAAATTATTGTTTAGCTTAGGCTACTTTTGAAAAAATGCCGGCAAATTTTCCTGTATTAAATTAAATAAATGACCAAACGAAAAAAAAATATTTTTAGACCTATATATGTCTTTTTTTTTTTTTTTTTACACAAACTTAAATTAGCCTTACCCTGTTCTGTAGACAAACAAAGTTGGCTGAATGACATTCTCAGAATGTTCTACACTTTTTTCAAGACTATAAACTAGCAGAACTATTTGTCCAATGAGTTCACTTTTAGAAAACGAGCTTTTGAATCTCGTTTGATTTTAAACCTTTTAAATATTTTAAATCTAACCCTCTTTACCTCGGATCGCATTTGCTGAGCTTCTTCAGAAAATGTAAATTGCATTATGACGCTAAAATTAATTTGAGATGATAATCAAGTTCAGTTGATCATTAAAAGTTGCTGGACAAATATGCGGGACATAATGCAGTTGTAATGGCAATGCTTTAGATTAGATGATTGTTCAATATAGCCTGTTGAATATCAGGAATGTATCATATGTTAAACCTGATCATACATTTTTCTTTGATAGCTGTGCACACAGCATATACTCATCGATGGATGTCCTTATACTAAGACCGAAAGTTTCCCCCGCTACTTGGTGCAGGTTGCCAGCTTGAACAGGGCCATGATGATTTGCTTTTGGGTCAGAACCGGTGGCAACCTGCGATAGGCGCAACATCAGGACCAATATTACAGTCCCATCAGAAGGGCAACTGTTCCTTTTTGATTGCATTTCCTCCTCTTCTGATTGCTTTTATTTGTGAAATTAAAATGACAGTAAGCTGGCTAATTTCAATGAATTGTCTCAATACTCTCCCCTAAAAAATTAGGGACATCTGGGAGGCGAATTAGCCATAAACACACATTTCTGTATGGAAACGGCAGAAGGGCAGATTTCTTTTGCGATAAACCAAAACTTACGCGACAAAGTGTTTTATTAGGCATGACATCATCACGCACACCATTTTTATCGATAAAAGGCCATTTGAATGGAAACAGGCAGAAGATGCAAATTTTCAGAAAAACGCATTTTCACTTTGTCGATAACAAAATAGCGCAAAAAGTGTATGGAAACTAGGCTACTTTCAACTGCTTTTATTTTCAGCAAACTTAACATGTGTAAATATTTGTATGAACATAAAAAGATTCAACAACTAGGACATAAACTGAACAAGTTTCACAGACATGTGACTAACAGAAATGGAATAATGTGTCCCTGAACAAAGGGGGGTGGGGGTCAAAAGTAACAGTCAGTATCTGGTGTGGCCACCAGCTGCATTAATTACTGCAGTGCATCTCCTCCTCATGGACTGCACCAGATTTGCCAGATCTTGCTGTGAGATGTTACCCCACTCTTCCACGAAGGCACTTGCAAGTTCCCGGATATTTCTGGGGGGAATGGCCCTAGCCCTCACCCTCCAATCTAACAGGTCCCAGACGTGCTCAATGGGATTGAGATATGGGCTCTTCGCTGACCATGGCAGAAGGAAGGGTACCACACGAGGGAGGAAGATGTCTTCCCTGTAATGAACAGCATTGAGATTGCCTGCAATGACAACAAGCTCAGTCCGATGATGCTGTGACACACCGCCACAGACCATGACGGACCCTCCACCTCCAAATCGATCCCGCTCCAGAGTACAGGCTTCGGTGTAACGCTCATTCCTTCGATGATAAAAGTGAGTCCGACCACCACCCCTGGTGAGACAAAACCACGACTCATCAGTGAAGAGCACTTTTTGCCAGTCCTGTCTGGTCCAGCGAAGGTGGGTTTGTGCCCATAGGTGACGTTGCCGGTGATGTCTGGTAAGGACCTGCCTTACAACAGGCCTACAACCCTCAGTCCAGCCTCTCTCAGCCTATTGCAGACAGTCTGAGCACTGATGGAGGGATTGTGCATTCCTGGTGTAACTCGGGCAGTTGTTGTTGCCATCCTGTACCTGTCCCGCAGGTGTGATATTCGGATGTACCGATCCTGTGCAGGTGTTGTTACACATGGTCTGCCACTGCGAGGACAATCAGCTGTCCTTCCTGTCTCCCTGTAGCGCTGTTTTAGGTGCTCACAGTACGGACATTGTAATTTATTGCCCTGGCCACATCTGCAGTCCACATGCCTCCATGCAGCATACCTAAGGCATGTTCACGCAGATGAGCAGGGACCCTGGGCATCTTTCTTTTGGTGTTTTTCAGAGTCAGTAGAAAGGTCTCTTTAGTGTCCTAAGTTTTTATAGCTGTGACCTTAATTGCCTACCATCTGTAAGCTGTTAGTGTCTTAACGACCGTTCCACAGGTACACGTTCATTAATTGTTTATGGTTCGTTGAACAAGCATGGAAAACATTGTTTAAACCCTTTACAATAAAGATCTGTAGTTATTTGGATTTTTACAAAATTATCTTTAAAATACAGTGTCCTGAAAAAGGGACATTTCTTTTTTTTTTTTTTTTTTTTTTGCTGAGTTTATTTGGCGACTTCCCAGATCCATGGTTTTGCCATTTCCTGATATTGTCGATCATCGTCTGTCAATGATTACCGCAATCAGCATCAGGATATTTGCAAAACATCATCGATATCCGATAACATCGTCCTATCGCCCAGCCCTATACCAGATATGTGTTCAATTTATGTGAAAAAAGAAAAATTATTTGAACTCCAAGTGTATTTGCACAAACTTAAGAAAACCAAAAAGTTTTTGTTTGTGCCCCACTCTTTCCTACAACCTTCGTGAACATCATTCCATAGAATTTGCGAAGATGAATGTAGGCTAAGTGAAAATATGGTAAGTAGGCTAAAGACCCCCTTACATAAGGAACACCACCAGATACAATATACTTTTATCAGTTTTGAAATGACGCAATATAGCTTTCTAGGTGACTAGCTCACCACAGCGCTTGCATGCAACCTAACGACAGGCCAACTGTTTATTCATACATTTATGACGACTGTGACATGCTGTTTTAAAGGCAAAAGTGGTCACGCCGAATATTGATTTAGCTTTTTTATGTTTACTGGGCTTTGTATGACATTAAGTGATAAATAAAAACTATTTATGGCATTATTTTATGAAGACATCCTCACTAAGCAACATTTTTCACAAGTGCCTAAAACTTGTATGCATATCTTAAGTTGTGGTCTGGATAATGATACACATGAAAAGCGAGTTTGACAGCGAGTAAAAAAGGCACATAACAAACAGAGATGGCGAGGAGGTGCGTTTTAGGTTGTGGCTCTCCCAAAACCCTTTTCCCAATCCCCCAAATACACTGGTTGCGGGCTTGATGGCTTGATTTTTTGAATTTCGAAGAAGGAGTGATATCAGAGAGGTCACAGTTGTGTTTGAGGCATTTCACCCGCGAATGTTTCAAAAATTGGACAGAACACGAAATGGGGTTTGTTTTCTACATTAAAATGTGATATATTACAATTTTATTACATTGCTGCCATAATAATGGACTGTGACGAGGAGGAGGGCATGGCTGGGCCGTGAGGGTGCATGGCCGGCGCTGAATCAGATGATCAGCGGGAGAGTGAGATAAAGGGGAGCCGGAGGCACCAGTTCGAGGGAGAGAGAGACGCACACGGCCACACTGCATGTTTGTGTGTTTGTTTATGCTTGTTTTATGTTGAGTTTTACGTTAAACATTATGTTGACTGTTCAGCCGGTTCCCGCCTCCTCCTTGCCCATCCTTTATCTGTTACATTGGTGCCGAAACTTGGTTAGGAGGAGGGATGCGCTGTTGCGGAGTCCTCGCCGCTGCCGTCTGCCAGAGGAACAGCTGCGACTGTCTGCCTGGGGACAGAGGGGTCGCTGCTGGCTGCCGAGAGCTGGAGGAACCACTGCCGTCTGCCAGGGGTCGGGGGGCTCGCTGTCGTCCACCGGGGGAGGAGCGAACAGTCGTCCGCCAGAAAGGGAGGAGCAGTTGAGGGCCGGGCGACAGTGTGTCCAGGGACTGGCGAGCAGGTTTTCTCTCTCTCTCCTCTCTCTCTCCCTGTGTGTCTCCCGCTCACCCTTTCCCTCTCCCCATGCCTCCCCTCGTCTCTCCCCCAGGTTCCCAGGAGGCAGGGTGGACCACTGGCTGACAGAATGGCTAGAAGGGCAGCGTCTCCCCTCCAGAGATGTGGGGGGTGGGGTTGTGAGTCAGACCGGTGGCACCCCGGCCTGAATCAGGCGGGGGAGGAGTGTGACGAGGAGGAGGGTGTGGCCGGCCGTGAATGTTTATGGCCGGCGCTGAATCAGATGATCAGCGGGAGAGGGAGATAAAGGGGGGCCGGAGACGCCAGTGCGAGTGAGAGAGAGACACACACGGCCGCGTGGGGAGATGGAAAGGGCGAGCGGGATACACACAGGGAGAGAGAGAAAACTTGCTCGCCGGTCACTGGACGCGCTGTCGCCCGCTCCTAGCGAGATAAAGCTCCCCCGCTGATCATCTGATTCACCCTCACGGTCCGGCCACGCCCTCCTCCTCGTCACATGGACCATTTCAAAAGTTTACGTGATCTGGCTCTCGTTTTTCTTTCTCGTCTACTTAAGAGTTCCCACTCACTGTGGTGGAGTGGCGACATAATTTTATTATTGTGAATTATTTAAAAAAATTCTGTTACACAATCCTCCAACTTTCACAACTGTCCTTTACCGCCAGAGCTGTTACTACATGCAGCGCAAACGTATAGCACTTAGCAGTGGTCAAAAAGAATTTCCAAAACAGCTTTTGGATTATAAACTCAGATGTGGATTCGGATAGTAATTAAATTACCACACGACTTTGGTGTATGTCAAAAACAGTGGGTAATTTTGCCGGGAATTGTCCGCGGGAGGTGGGAGATAAACACTGACATTTCAGATTCGGATGGCAATAAAATCACTGACTACCCCCTGTAAATGCTGGGGTTACCTCATAATTCCATGTTAAATAATTGCCGTCTGAATAGTGCTTAAGTAAAATATAAAAATAAAAAAATTATAATTGAAAACATACATTAATAATTTAAAACAGACG
Organism: Myxocyprinus asiaticus; assembly: GCF_019703515.2. Classification (NCBI taxonomy): domain Eukaryota; kingdom Metazoa; phylum Chordata; class Actinopteri; order Cypriniformes; family Catostomidae; genus Myxocyprinus; species Myxocyprinus asiaticus. The sequence continues at coordinate 47,356,407 of NC_059364.1, read as the reverse complement.
ATTTATAATTTGAGCTCATCGTATCTGACCAATTAGAGACAACTACTGACCACGAAGCCCCGCCTGCTCTTTTACTGCTTTGTAATGCGGTTTGTGTGAAAAAAGCTCGGAGGATCATCAGAGACTCCAGCCACCCGAGCCATGGGCTGTTCTCACTGCTACCATCAGGCAGGCGGTATCGCAGCATCAGGACCCGCACCAGCCGACTCCATGATAGCTTCTTCCCCCAAGCAATCAGACTTCTGAACTCTTGATCTCTCATGATCAATATACATCAGCACTGCACTTTATTACCCTTACTCTTATATCTCACACCGGACTGTCATAAATTATATTATTATTATTATATTATGTTCTCTCTTAACAACTGACTATCAACCGATAGCCTGAATGTCAATACAGTACAATACTGTATATTCTATATATATATATATATACATATATACTTTTTTTATTTTTTTATATATTTTAATTTTTAATTTTTATTGAATAATGTGTATCCATATAGTAAAAAAACAAAAAAAACAAAAACAAAAACAAAAACAGCGTATTGTATACTGTACAGTGTATGTTATTATTTGTATATTGTTGAGTGTAATTATGTGTATAACAGATGTTTAAATTGTGTTGTGTTAATCTGATGTTATTGTAAATTGGTATATGTCTCATCACTGTCACGACTGCTATGTTGATCGGAACTGCACCCAAGAATTTCACACACCATTGCACTTGTGTATATGGCTGTGTGACAATAAAGTGATTTGATTTGATTTGATTTGTTATTATACACGCTTATTCATTTTCTTTGGATTCTACTTGCTTGAACAGCAATACAGATCTGGCTCGATGCAAATATAATTTATTTTTCGTTATTCCTCACGTTCTGGAGTTTATTTCGTTTCGTTATGAGATTGTGGTTCGCAGCACTTACAGAGTGCCATAAATTTGGCTTGACATTGGATGTTCGATGTTCAGAAATCGTAGCAAATGTAGGGACCATCTATAAAGTTACATACAACATTGGTGTACACATTTCTAACTTCAATGCCATTTGAAGTATATCACCTACAGTCACAAAACCAACTCCAAAGTGTTCATCTAGGTGTCACCAATAATGCACACATTTTAGATTTTTTAAATCTATTAAAATAAATTGTCAAATCATATGTAAACATTGCTATGTATATCCCTACTGTATAGGCTCATACACAAAATATAAAATAATTTGAAGCTTAATAGCATTTGAAGAGAATGACTTAGTCATACAACCCTCTTTTTTTTTTTTTGGACTCAAGATGGCGCCGTGTATGGCTGCTGCGTTGTGAGCTCCAACACAACATAGTAGTGTTTTGTTTTTGTTCACAATTCTTATGTTTTTTGTCTTGGATGTTGTCTGCCTTATTGTCTACGACAGACAAACACTTTTGGACATTGGTTCTGCAATAGCACACCGAAAACTGGATTTAGAAATACCTCAATGCCGACCTGCTGTTTTCAAACACGACAGCGGAGCCCTTTGTCTGGGCAGTCTGGACACGGAAACGCAACAGGAAAAGGGGAAACAGAGCCGCCGTTCTCATCAGAGTAAAACGTCGCGCAAATCGACACCCGCTACCCACTATTCTACTGGCAAATGTTCAGTCTCTGGATAACAAGCTCCGCGAGCTGAAAGCGCGGATCTCTTTCCAATGAGAGACGAGGGACTGCTGCATTATCTGCCTTACGGAAACTTGGATGTCTGCGGAGATTCCAGACTCAGCCATTGAACACGCGGGGTTCTCCGTGCACCGAGCGGACAGAGCGAAAGATCTCTCAGGTAAAAGCAGAGGTGGTGGTGTATGTTTTATGATCAACAAATCCTGGTGTGATCAGAGGAACGTACATTCTATCAAGTCTTTCTGCTCTCCTGATCTGGAATTTCTCATGCTTCTGTGTCGACCATTCTGGCTACTGAGGGAATTCACAGTGGTCATTATCACAGCTGTGTACATCCCACCACAAGCCGACACAGACCGGGCAATCAAGGAACTGTATGGGAGTATAAGTGAGAAGGAAACCTGAGGCCACATTCATTGTGACCGGGACTTTAATAAAGCCAGTTTAAAATCAGTCACACCAAAATACCACCAGCACATTAGTTTCAACACACGAGGGGACTGGGTTTTGGACCATTGCTACTCTCCCTTCCGGGATGGCTACAAATCCCTCCCCCGCCCACCATTTGGCAAATCGGATCACTCTTCCACTCTGCTTCTGCCCACTTACAGGCAGAAACTGAAACAGGAAGCACCCACCCTCAGAACGATCCAGTGCTGGTTGGACCAATCAGACTCTACGCTACAAGACTGTTTAGATCACACGGACTGGGAGATGTTCCGGTCTGCCTCTGATGACGACATCGAGCTTTACGCTGATAGCGTAATGTGTTTCATCAAAAAGTGCGTGGAGGACGTGGTTCCGACCAGAACAATACGGATCTATCTGAACCAGAAACCATGGATAAATAACAATGTTCACGCGGCACTTAATGTGCAGACCTCTGCTTTTAATTCCGGGAATGCGGAGGAGCATAAACAAGCCAGATGTGCCCTCCGAAAAACTATCAGAACAGCAAAACGCCAGTACAGGAGCAAGATTGAAGGACAGTTTAACACCACCAACTCTAGAAGCATGTGGCAGGGAATTAACATCATCACAGACTTTAAATAGAATAAAAACTACGCCATGAACACCGCTGCCTCTCTCCCGGATGAGCTAAATACTTTTTATGCTCGTTTTGAGGGAAATAACACCACCCTCGCGGAGAGAGCTCTTGCGGCCGAAGCTACAGACGTTAGTTCACTCTCCGTCTCTGTAGCGGATGTAACCCGATCCTTCCGACGGGTGAATATCCGCAAAGCCGCGGGCCCAGACGGCATTCCGGGCCGCATCATCAGAGCGTGTGCGAACCAGCTGGCTGGTGTTTTTACTGACATTTTCAACCTTTCCCTCTCTTTGTCTGTAGTCCCCACATGCTTTAAAACATCCACCATTGTGCCTGTTCCAAAGCAATCAAAAATAACTTGCTTAAATGACTTGTGTCCTGTTGCTCTGACCCCCATCATCAGCAAATGCTTTGAGAGACTAATCAGAGATTACATCTGCTCTGTGCTGCCTCTCTCTCTTGATCCATTGCAGTTTGCTTACCGCAACAACCGCTCCACTGATGATGCCACTGCATCTACAATACACACTGCTCTCTCCCACCTGGAAAAAAGAACACTTATGTGAGAATGCTGTTTGTAGACTACAGCTCAGCATTCAACACCATAGTGCCCTCCAAGCTAGATGAGAAACTCCGGGCTCTGGGCTTAAACAGCTCGCTGTGCAGCTGGATCCTGGACTTCCTGTCAAGCAGATGCCAGGTGGTTAGAATAGGCAGCAACATCTCCTCATCACTAACCCTCAACACTGGAGCCCCACAGGGCGGTGTTCTCAGCCCATTACTGTATTCCCTGTACACACATGACTGTATGGCAACACATAGCTCCAATGCCATCAAGTTTGCTGATGACACGACGGTGGTAGGTCTGATCACTGACAATGATGAAGCAGCCTACAGAGAGGAGGTGCACACTCTGACACACTGGTGTCAGGAGCACAACCTCTCCCTCAACGTCAGTAAGACAAAGGAGCTTGTGGTGGACTTCAGAAGAAAAGACAGAGAACACAGTCCCATCACCATCAATGGAGCACCAGTGGAGAGAGTCAGCAGCTTCAAGTTCCTGGGTGTCCACATCACTGAGGAACTCACATGGTCCATCCACACTGAAGTTGATGTGAAGAAGGCTCATCAGCGCCTCTTCTTCCTGAGACGGCTGAGGAAGTTTGGAATGAACCACCACATCCTCACACGGTTCTACACCTGCACTGTAGAGAGCATCCTGACTGGCTGCATCTCCGCCTGGTACGGCAATAGCACCGCCCACAACCACAAAGCACAGCAAAGGGTGGTGCGAACTGCCAGACACATCATCGGAGGTGAGCTTCCCTCCCTCCAGGAAATATATACAAGGCGGTGTGTGAAAAAAGCTCGGAGGATCATCAGAGACTCCAGCCACCCGAGCCATGGGCTGTTCTCACTGCTACCATCAGGTAGGCGGTATCGCAGCATCAGGACCCGCACCAGCCGACTCCATGACAGCTTCTTCCCCCAAGCAATCAGACTTTTGAACTCTTGATCTCCCACGATCAAAATACATCAGCACTGCACTTTATTACCCTTACTCTTATATCTCACACCGGACTGTCATAAATTATATTATTATTATATTATATTCTCTCTTAACAACTTACTATCAACCGACAGCCTGAATGTCAATACAGTACAATACAACCTACTGTACATTCTATATATACTATATATACTTTTTGTTTTACTGAATAATGTGTATCTATATTGTGTGTATGTAGGTGTGTGTGTGTATGTGTATCTGTGTGTGTGTATATATGTGTGTGTGTGTGTGTGTTTGTGTCTGTGTGTGTTGTGTCTGTGTATGTGTCTGTGTATGTTGTGTATGTGTGTGTGTATGTGTGTATGTGCACTTTATTACTCTTACTCTTATATCTCACACCGGACTGTCATAAATTATATTATTATTATATTATATTCTCTCTTAATAACTGACTATCAACCGACAGCCTGAATGTCAATACAGTACAATACTGTACATTCTATATATACCACTATATATACTTTTTTATATATTTTAATTTTATTTTTTTATTTTTATTGAATAATGTGTGTCTATATAATGCGTATTGTATAATGTACAGTGTATGTTATTATTTGTATATTGTTGAGTGTAATTATGTGTATAACAGATGTTTAAATTGTGTTGTGTTAATCTGATGTTATTGTAAATTGGTATATGTCTCATCACTGTCACGACTGCTATGTTGATCAGAACTGCACCCAAGAATTTCACACACCATTGCACTTGTGTATATGGCTGTGTGACTATATAGTGATTTGAAATTGCTCATCTACGTGTCAGCAATAATGCACACGTTTTAGATTTTTTATATCTCTTAAAATAAACTGTGAAATCATATGTAAACATTGCTATGTATATCCCTACTCTATAGGCTCATACACAAAAAATACCATAATTTGAAGTTCAATAGAATTTGAAGAGAATTACTTACAACCAACTCCAAAGTGTTCATCTACATGTCAGCTACAATGAACACCTTTTAGATTTTTGGTATTTTTACAAATAATTTTTCAGATGTAAATATTTCTGTATCTATCAGTATTGTAATAGACCTTGGTGTCAGCTGGCCACCAGATAACAGCCTTTTGGACTCAACAGACATTTTTTTAATTGAGTGCAATATTTTGAAAAATTTATTCAAATGCAATTTAACTGAATACACTAATTAACCACTAAAACAAAATGAAAAGAAAGACAAATTGCTATACAATACAGGGAACTATGTAAAGTTTTATTTATTAATGTACATGTTTAGACAGATTGTGTGTGGGAGCAACAGGAATTCACACTTATTTACATAGGCAGCACTTCCAGTCAACATTTTGAGCCCTGTTGAACTGCTTGTCTGAAATAGAAAGGCATGCCACATGGAACCACCTCTTGCAGCGGTGACATTCAATCTGAAAATAATAATAATAATTTTATCAAACTGCCCAGTAATCACTCAGTCACTCTCTCTCACTCACTCTCTCTCTCTCACTATCTCTCTCTCTCTCTCTCTCTCTCACTCACTCACTCTCTCTCTCTCTGTCACTCACTCACTCACTCACTCTCTCTCTCACACACACACAAACACACACACACACACACACACACACACTTGTAAACAATATATTATGCCCATTAAAAATTGTATAATCAATGCTACATTACCCACCAAAAACATTTTTGGACCACCAGGCAGCACATAATGAGCAGTAATGTCCACTCTTGAATACTGAAAACATGCAGTTATATGTTAGCTGTGTTGGCAAATGGTACATATTGTAAATAGCATATAGTAGTACACTACCATATGTTTACTATTTAAAATTTTATTGATCTTGTATTACTCATGTAAAAAGGATAGTATGGTGTTACAAATGTGTTTTTTTTTTGTTTTGTTTTTTTTTGTGATAAAACAAATCTACATACCATAGTCAAAATGCAGTTTTTGTAGAGCGAATAAATTACCTGAGGCTTTAAGAAGTTCCTCTGCCACTGTTAATCGCAGACGTTCCATGTGCTCCTTGGATGAGTTAATTGTCAAATGGCAAGGGATATTGGGAAAAGCCCCAACAACTTATTTTGCCATCTACATAAGACAAGATAAGATAATGCTTTTTATCGACCAGGGGAGATTGTCTCACCACAGCAGCCATACATACAAATAAAAAAACACATACATCTAAATCCATAAATCATAATCATTATTTAAGGACACTGTTGGCATACTCTACATTTTGTTGCAAACACTGAAGAGCCTGAGCCTCCACATAAAGTAGAGTCTGCTTTGACCATTCCTGTATGTAGCCTAAATTTTCCCGCTCCATTCTAGTTTGTTGTCTAGGTGCACTCCAAGGTTCTTATAAGACTGAACCAAATCAACATTCTGCCCCACAGATTTATAAGAACTATGTCAGAGTTTATTATGAGAACTTGTGTTTTTCTTCATGTTGTACAATTTAATGAAGAACACCAACCTGCATGACAAACACTCCACAGCTGTCCCAGTCTTGTTGTGTGGAATGGTTAATTTGTCATCCATTCCATTTTATGTCCACACAGTCATTTTTACCGAGACAGTTTCTTCTCCTTTTTATTTGTTCCTACTTTGTTGAGTCTAAAGTACAGAAAGGTGACACATCAAAGGAAAATCCTGATTGCCTGTCTCCTACATGGGGCCTGGGGCCAGATTCATGAAATGCTCTTAAGAAGAAGATTCTTATTTACTACCAATTTCATCTTAATTTCTAACTTAATTTCTAATTTCTAACTAGGAATCTTTTGTATTCCCAATAAATAAATAAAAATCTTAGGAGAGTTCTTATCTTTTTTAAGATTGCTCTTAAAGGACAGAGTTGTAGCTTAATGGGCTGCGTTCATGACATGGGATGTACAGTAAATGCATCGTGTGTGACCCGGGTTCGTTTCCTGGCTTGTAGGATCCTTTCCCAATCCCATCCCCACTCTTCTACACTATCTTTACCCCCAAAAGGCCTAAAAAATAATAATAAAAAGATTGTTCTTAAACCAAGTTCATTTAGAAATGTGATTTTAGACCAAAACACATTTTTGTGTTTTATACTGATTTATTTTCATCTTTTAAACCATATGTTTACCAAATGTTATTACAAAATCCAAACAATAAATATTGTTGTGAATCTTTATATTAAAGAGACCCATTATGTTAGTTATTTAAATGAATGTGCTGCATTGTGCTCTCTCTGTTATCTTTACAGGCCATAGAAACATTATAATTATATCATTAGAAAGCCAACATGGTCCTTTATGCTTTAGTGCATAAAACACAAAATGTGTGGGAAAAAGTGTGTTAAACGAGTCGAAATGATGGACAGGATCACATTATGCATTACAACTTTATAGCCTACTAACTTCCTATATATCTAGTATATGGTAATTATTGTCTTTAAACTACATATCTCACTCACTTTACACTTAATGATTGTGAGATGCTTGCTACTTACAGTAAAGGTTAATAGGTACATTTATTGTAAGGATTTGACAGTGTTTAAAAAACCTCATGAGCAGGCTAGTATACTAAGACAATGTCAAAGCCTGTCATTTTATTCTTAAGAAAATAATCGTTAAGGATCCAGAGATTTGCTGGCGGTGCCAATCAGAAGACGAGGACACAACACATTCAGAACTTTATGTGTGAGGTATTGGACACTGAATTTTCATTTAGCCCCAGACTCTGTATCATGGGTGATGGGACGACTCTTTTTTTATGTAATTAACATTTTTATTGATTCATATGCACATGACAGTAAAATCTTCTGAACAAATCGGATTTTTTTTTTTTTTTTTTAATAAATAAAATGTTTTCGACTATTGATGATAAAATGTTTTATATCATTGCAAAAGGGAGGACCTCAGCTTTCCTCAGCTGAGTTTCTAATCCACTCAGAGGCTAAGATATTCAATGAAATAACGAGGGTGGTGCATGAACTGAATGGTTAAATAGCTATGAGGGCTAAAATGTGTTAGAGCGCCACTTACATTTCAGATCTGTATATTGTGATCAGAATCAAAGCTTGGCAGCTTTACTGCCAAGTATGCTCACACATACAAGGAATTTGTCTTGGTGACAGGAGCTTCCAGAGTACAACAAGACAAAAACAGCAGCAAGACATAGATAATAATAAAAGATAAAAAATAATTATACACATACGTACAGACACACACATACATACGTACATGGGAATGTGACAGAGAAAAAATATTTTTTTTCTAGTGCATACTGCCATCTAGTGGAATAAAATGACACTTTTCAAAGTGCGGTAGAGTTAACAGGACCAGAATTACGTTTAAAAAGTTAGTACAAAAAATAATTCATAAACACAATATTTATGACTAATTGGATGTATTTATTTATTTATTTGGTGGTTCTCTGTAAAAAAAAAAAAAAATGTGTGAATAGTGAGCTTTTAAATTTGTGTGTAACAAATTGCGGCGGCAGCCCCAGAGTTCATTAACTGCTTTAAAACCAAATAACATGGTGTCAAGGCAGATGTTAAACCAGCTGTTTTCAAGGATCACGAGGTACGCATCCTTTCTTGACCACCAGATTGCAGTCAATTATCTGTTACATTGGTGAGCTTAATGAACACATTTTCGCTTCATTTGTATTGAAAGCATCGTTCAAGCTTCAGAAAATGTAATTTTACCAAATTTAAATTCAAACAAGGTCCGCGTCATCGATGTGCTGTTCTCCTCGCTTCCGTCTGACAAGCCGTATGATGTTTCGTCACGTCCTGTAGTGTTGAGCTGGAGAAGATGGCGGCTGTTGTAGTGATTGTTGATGGAGGAGTCTCGCCGCTGGATTCGGACTCGCCGCGGTTACCGTCTCCAGCACCGGACCAACCGCACCAGAACAACGCGCTGCTGGGACTCCCGATAGTGGCGATTGACACGATCCTAAACTTCCTGTCATACGATGAGATTAGTCTGCTGCGGCTGGTGAGAAAAACAATGAGAGACCGCAGTCAAACTGGACTGTGTCTCAAAGTAACACTCGGCGCACTACACTCACTGCAGTTTTGGGCAGCTTAAGCACGCTCCAAATCAGCTGCTTTTGGGCATGAATGTTTCAAAACCTCGTGAATTGCGAACTTAAACAGCAGTTTTGGGCATCATATGTGACGCGCGTTTCCTGTGATTGCCCAAAATGATGCCCGCTCCTGTGACTTCCAAACGTTTAAACTCCCCTCTGTTGCCCTAAAAAGGTAGGCAGCTCACTAGGTTTTGAGACTACGATGGCCACCGCTACCCCCTTAGATTTATATATTTTCGTAGATCACACACACACACATAATTCTGTTTTTATTATTTTTATGCTGTGAACTTTTCCCCCAGAGTGATTGTGTTTCCCAGGATGACAGAGTGCAGAATGTAGAATAGTTTGACTTGGTTTTATAGTATAAAAATGTTTCAGTGCAATTTAGAAACACAAATTTGATCAAGATTTTAACACTTGTACTACTGCTGTTTTCAATAACATTTTTGTTGCATTCTCTTGAACACTTTATTCCATAAAAATGCAAATAGACTTTCTCAGACGTTGTCATCTCTTTCAGGTGTGTAAACGTATGGATATGATTTGTCAGCGAATGCTCAACCAAGGCTTCCTGAAAGTGGAGCGTTATCACAGCTTGTGCCAGAAACAGGTCAAAGCTCAGCTGCCCAGGTGAGACCTGTCTGTAACAATGAAAAAAACGTACTCGCTTTAGCCCACAGTATACTTCGCTTTTGACAGTCAAACGCTAGACTTTCAAAGTACACTTCATTTGACTGTGCGCTCATACACAGGTGGTTGGCACATGCTTGGTACAACTGCTATGAGATACTGGACTATTTATCTTAAAGAGTTTAGACTCATAAAGATGCCTTTATATTCCATCAGACTTGAGGCATACAAATACAGGTATCTCCTGACCTCCTCACCCACACACGCTCTTGACGTGCACGTCTCCTGTGGTTTAGTGGGGAATTACATCATCTTGCACTTCTTCGCAGCAATGGCTCTAGTGTTGCCAAAAGTACCAGTACTTCGGTACCAAGTTGATACCAAAATAAAAAAGATGTAACGATACCAGTGTTACTGTAGTACCGAGCACCGACTCAATCCGGTACCAGTGTGCATTATGACTGACACACGACAGCTTTACAATGCTCACAGGCTTATTTTGAATGCGTGATCTGTTACTCATTTTACACTGAAATGGACAATTAATCAAATTAAAATCATGACGTCCTAGTGTGATTTATTAAACAGCTAAAGGCTGCAAGCTTATTGTGGACGAGCTGCATACTTGAAATAAATCCGACCACTCATCCATTGGAAACTCCACAGACATTGAGAATCATTCACGTTATATGAGATGACAAAGCAGAGCACTAACCTACTGTGAACCACGCAGCACATGTAAAATATATATTTATATAATTAAATCACAGCATTTGCCCTTTAATCTCAACTGAAACTTTATTTATATCGCATTTAAAACAACAGAGTTGACCAAAGTGCTTCACAGTAATAACATTTTAAACATAACATTCCAAAATTATGACATACATAAACAACAGAAGTCTAAAATACAAACACTCCAAAACTATATGCTCAAGATGGCGCCGAGTATGGCTGCTGTGTTGCGAGCTCCGACTCAGTGTTGTAGTGTTTTGTTTGTTTTGTCTACAATTCTTATGTTTTTTTGTCTTGGATGTTGTCTGCCTTATTGTCTACGATAGACAAACACTTTTGGACATTGGTTCTGCAATAGCACACCGAAAACTGGATTTAGAAATACCTCAATGCCGACCTGCTGTTTTCAAACACGACAGCGGAGCCCTTTGTCTGGGCAGCCCGCAGCCGGAAAATGGGAAGGAGAGCTGGCGTTCTCATCAGACTAAGATGACGCACAAATCGACCCCCGCTACCCAGTATTCTACTGGCAAATGTTCAGTCTCTGGACAACAAGCTCTGCGAGCGCGGATCTCTTTCCAACGAGAGACGAGGGACTGCTGAATTATCTGCCTTACAGAAATTTGGATGTCTGCGGAGATTCCAGACTCAGCCATCGAATCCGCAGTGTTCTCCGTGCACCGAGGGGATAGAGCGAAAGACCTCTCAGGTAAAAGCAGAGGTGGTGGTGTATGTTTTATAGTCAACAAATCCTGGTGTGATCAGAGGAACGTACATTCTATCAAGTCTTTCTGCTCTCCTGATCTGGAAATTCTCATGCTTCTGTGTCGACCATTCTGGCTACCGAGGGAACGCTGGGTTCTCAGTCCACTCCTGTATTCCCTGTACACACGACTGTGTGGCAACACATAGCTCCAATGCCATCATTAAGTTTGCTGATGATGCGATGGTGGTTGGTCTGATACAATGGTGGTAGGAGCACAACCTCTCCCTCAACGTCAGTAAGACAAAGGAGCTTGTGGTGGACTTCACGAGAAAAGACAGAACACAGCCCCATCACCATCAATGGAGCAATGGTGGAGAGAGTCAGCAGAGGAACTCACATCACTGAGGAACTCACATGGTCCGTCCACACTGAGGCCGTTGTGAAGAAGGCTCACCAGCGCCTCTTCTTCCTGAGACAGCTGAGGAAGTTTGGAATGAACCACCACATCCTCACACGGTTCTACACTCAACCGCAAAGCCCTGCAAAAGGTGGTGCGAACTGCCAGACACATCATCGGAGGTGAGCTTCCCTCCCTTCAGGACATATATACCAGGCAGTGTGTGTGAAAAAAGCTTGGAGGATCATCAGAGACTCCAGCCACCCGAGCCATGGGCTGCTCTCCCTGCTACATTCAGGCAGGCGGTATTGCAGTATCGGGACCCGCACCAGCCGACTCCATGACAGCTTCTTCCCCCAAGCAATCAGACTTTGGAACTCTTGATCTCTCACGATCAAAATACATTAGCACTGCACTTTATTAATCTTAATCTCACACTGGACTGTTATAAATATATTCTCTCTTAACAACACACTGGCAACTTACTATCAGCCGACAGCCTGAATGTCAATACAGCACAATACAACATACTGTATATTTTATACATTCTATTTTTATTGTATACTGTGTATTCTATATTATGTGTATGTGTGTTCTATATTGGGTGTATTGTATACTGTATATTATTATTTGTGTATTGTGTTGTGTGTAATTGTGTATATTAGATATGTAAATTGTTTTGCATAACTCTGATGTTTATTGTAAATTGGTATATGTCTCATCACTGTCAAGACTGCTATGTTGCTCGGAACTGCACCCAAGACTTTCACCCACTGTTGCACTTGTGTATATGGTTGAGTGACAATAAAGGGATTTTATTTTATTTGAAACTGTGTCCTACATTTCATTTGTCAAAGGCCAGTGTAAAGAGATGAAATTTCAGATGTGACTTAAAAGTCTTCAATGATCACACTGGGCCGTGACACAAACTGTTTATCTGGAAAGTGAAGATTCAGGAAAACAAAATACACGTCATAATAAAAGCATGTTTCAATATATAAGCTAGATGCCTGATATTACAACTGTATAGTAAAATGTAATATTCACTGTAATAATAATAATAACAATAATACAAATTAAGGAATATATTAGAAGCTGTAGAATAAAAGTTTGGCAAAAAAAATAAAATAAATGCAGTGACATTTTAAAGTTTTCACTTGTTAAAAGTTTTATGCATTAATTGGTTACACACCATTTTGATGATGAAATTAAATTAAACTTTAAAAAATGATCTGTAAAGTTCTGGAAAATAATTAAACTATAATTATTAAAATTATTAAAAAAACTAAACTGTGTTCAATAGCACATTGAAATATTAGCATATTTTTGCATACATTTTGAAATTTCACTGGTATCTCTTCCGACTATTGAAATTTTGGTACTGTGACAACACTAAACCACTCAATTGTGAGCATTGCCACCTTGTGGACCCACAAATTAGTGTTAATAATTCCATGAGCATATTGCACATTCAGAGTACGCTTGGTTAGAAAAATTGGGCCGGACGTGTTCGGTGCTCAAGCACTCAGCTAATGACTAAATTTGCGTCATGTGTCTCATACGCAAACACCTAGCTTTCACATCTGAAGGACTATACTTTGAGATTTACTGTCTGTATATATTTCTCGGCTGGTAAAAAAAAGTACATTCTTTAGGTATGCAGGTGAGTTGTTTGTAGGACTGGGCTGTGTGGCGATGATATAAAGTGTCAATCAACAGAGATTTTGCTATATCGTGTATATTGCGATATGTAAATATCCATGTGGGCAGCGTGACCATATCTATCAGCAGGCATGCTTCACGTGAAACTGAAACCAGGCTTGAGCGGGGTATTTGCACGCGCTGGTTTAACGCCAGATTCACTAAAGGAATTATGCAGATCAGGCAACGGCGCAAACTCGCCCACAAACTCGTAGCTGATTATTTTGATTTTTATTATTATTTTTGATCTGATTTTGCGGGCCGGTTCTGACACCTGAATCATTTTTTTAACATGGTGAGGTGCGCTTTACTACACCGCACATCTGTACATCTCCATCATTTGATGAATTTTTGCTGATGTGATCAAAAGAAAAGTTAAGAAAATGAAGGGGAGCATGTTATTAAAACAGGTGCGACATCTGGGTCACAAAAGCTGACACAGATTAGAAAAAATTAATCTGCAAACTGTTGCGTGACAATAATCACTTGTGGTAATACAAACAATCTGTTTTAACACCTTAAAATGAAGCACGCTAAAGAATATTATGAAAGCCAAAAGATGCACTCCGCATTAATTCCATATTTTTTCCAATCTTTTTTTTTTTGTGTTTTTTTGCAAGAAATTTTTATAAATATATTTACATTTATTTTCTGCAAGACGTGTTATTTTCGTTGTGTATTTTGTACTAAAATGATGTAATATTTTCTTTGTTACTTTTGCTTTGAAAAGATCTTCAGTTTCTTGAGGACATTTTATAATAAATCTGATTAACAACATATCAGACTGAAATGTGGCATAATGTGAAATTGAGTATATGGTAAGGTTGATTTAAAACTGAGTGTTTATTTTATTTGTAATTTTGTCAAGTTCTAAATAAAGATAAAATTATATAAGAGTAATTAGTTTTCATTTAAAAAGTATTTATTTCACTGACTAGGTTTTCCAAAAATAGGCATTATAATATGGTTATTTATTATGCTAACCATTTTTTATTGATTTTCCAGAAGAAAAAAAATTACTACATTGTGATATATATGTGTGTGTGTGTATATATATATATATATATATATATATATATATATAAAATGACTCATATCGAGATTTAAGATTTGGTCATATTGCCTACCCCTAGTTGTATGAATACATTCCCGAACACACATCAACCAGGAAAGTGGGCATTTTTCCATGATGCGAATTTGTGTCTCAATAACAACAACTACAGTTTTTTTTTTTACACCGGTTATGTTAAAAGACCACAATTTAACCACAAGGAACAACTTTCTTGGTATACAAAGCACTTACTGTTGAAAAGAGCGGCCTGACTCATGGTTCTCTGCCATTTTTTTTAATTCAGTGTTTTGATCGGCACGTCTCAGCTCATTTTGCATCATGGGATGGTGCATTATCCATTGGATGCGCACTTCAGAATCTCGCCGGATGTACTAGGTCACCCAGGTATTTCTTGCCTGCTGTTTATGAAAACAGATGATTCTGACATACTACTCAGTCGACTTTTTTTTGGCATACTACAGTATATAGTAGCATATTCGGACACAGCCATTCTTTACCAAATGAGTAAATCATCAGGGTTTAACTGTTCACAGCATTCAGCTCTAGATCGCACACTCAACTCTTGAGATCAATCTTTAGACCTTATTCTTTTGGAAATAAGTGTCTTATGCTGTGCCATATACTTTAAGTGATTGCTCTTGTTCTCTTGACCTATTTTCAAACAGAGGTTTGAAATTGAACCCTGTTCCTCATGTGGATTATGTGTAAAACCTTAGGCTTAGTAGTATTTTTTTAACACCGATATAAAGCCAGCTCACATTGTTCACATATCAGAATGATCGTATTAGATAGGAATTACACTTGGAAAGTTATTACTGAGATGTGGTTTGACTGCTGATGTTACACAAAGTAGATGTAAAATCGAAATTGGCTGTATTTACTTTTTATCTATACATGTTCCTGGTCTTATTGGCTGGCTGATCAGATCACAGACACGGTGCAACAACACCCAGACTCACTTATTATTATTCTTGGAGATTTAACAAGGCAAATCTCACACGTGAACTGCCCAAATACAGACAGCACATTTACATGCCCCACCAGAGACAGAAATACTCTGGATCACTGCTACACAACATTAAACGATGCATATCACTCTGTCCCACGTGCAGCTTTAGGACTCTCTGATCACTGTCTGGTTCATCATCTTCCAACCTACAGGCAGAAACTAAAATCAGTTAAACCTATGGTAAAGGCTGTAAAAAACGGACCAATGAAGTAGAGCTGGAACTACAAGCCTGCTTTGACTGCACTGATTGGAGTGTTTTTGAAGCTGCAGCCACTGACCTGGACAAGCTCACAGATACTGTGACATCATATATCAGTTTCTGTGAGGACATGTGCATTCCTACTAGGACTTATTTAACATACAACAATGACAAACCATGGTTTACAGAAAAAACAGCTTCGTCAGGCCAAAGAGGATGCTTACAGAAGTGGGGATAAAATCTTGTACAATCAGGCCAAATACAGACTGACAAAGGAGATTAAAGTGGCTAAATGAAGCTATTCTGAAAAGCTGAAAAAACAGTTTTCAGCTAACCACCCTGCATCAGTGTGGAGAGGCCTGAAAGACTTTACCAACTACAAGACACCATCGCCCAAGACTGTAGGGAATCAACAACTGGCTAATGACCTGAATGTGTTTTACTGTAGATTTGAAAAGCCCAGTCCTACACCTGCTCCGACCTTCACAGCACACACACATTTACACCTGCTGCCACCACCATCCTCCCTTCTCCTGCTACTCAACATGCACTTAAGATCTGTGAAGAGGATCTCTGGAAACCGAAAATCCTGTGCTGACCAGCTGGCCCCCATCTTCACACAGATCTTCAACAGATCACTGGAGCAGTGTGAAGTTCCCTGCTGCTTCAAACCTCCACCATCATCCCTGTCCCGAAGAAACCCAAAATCACAGGACTTAATGACTACAGACCCATCGCTCTGACGTCTGTGGTCATGAAGTCATTTGAGAGACTGGTGTTGACCCACCTGAAGGACATCACCGAACCCTTTCTGGATCCCTTTCAGGTCTGTGGATGATGCAGTCAATATGGGACTGCATTACATACTTCAACATCTAGACAGACTAGGGACATATGCAAGGATGCTATTTGTTGACTTCAGTTCGGCTTTTAACACCAACAACCCCGCTCTCCTATGGACTAAATTAACCCTGCTCTCTGTTCCCGGCTCTCTGTCAGTGGATCACCAGCTTTCTGACAGACAGGCAGCAGCTAGTGAGAATGGGGAAATTCACCTCCAGCACATGTACTGTCAGCACTGGTGCCCCCCAGGGATGTGTACTCTTCCCACTACTCTTCTCCCTGTACACAAATGACTGCACTGCCATGGACCCCTCGGTTAAGCTCCTGAATTTTGCAGATGACACTACAGTCATCGACCTCATCCAAGATACCGACGAGTCTACATACAGAAAGGTGGTTGAAAAGCTGGCTGTCTGGTTTTTCTGGACTTTAGGAGGAACACCCCAACATCAACCCTGCTCACCATTCTGAACAGCACTGTGGCAGCAGTGGAGTCATTCAGGTACATGGGCACTACCATCTTACGGGACCTAAAGTGGGAGACCCACATAGACTCAATTTTGAAAAAGGCCCAGCAGAGGTTGTACTTCCTTCGCCAGTTGAGGAAGTTCAACCTGCTGCAGGCGCTGCTGATACAGTTCTACCCAGCAGTCATTGAGTCTGTCCTCTGCACTTCTATAACTGTCTGGTTTGTGTGGTGGTGGCGTAGTGGGCTAAAGCACATAACTAGTAATCAGATTCAGATTCAGATCAGGTTGCTGGTTCGATCCCCATTGTGTCCTTGAGTAAGGCATTTAAATCCAGTTTGCTCCGGGGGGATTGTCCCTGTAATAAGTGCACTGTAAGTCACTTTGGATAAAAGCGTCTGCTAAATGCGTAAATGTAAATGGTTCAGCTACCAAGTCATCAGAAGACATCAGAAGACTTCAAAGGATAGTTTGGACTGCTGAGAGGATTATTGGCGCTCCCCTACCCACCCTGCTAGAACTGTATACATCCAGAGTGATGAAAAGGGCTGGTAAAATCACTCACTCTTGACCCCATTCACCCAGCACGCTTCCTGTTCGAACTGTTGGCCTCTGGCTGGCAGTACAGAATACTGAGCACCAGAACAGCCAGGCACAGGAACAGTTTTTTCCCTCAGGCCATCCACCTCATGAACAGTTAAAACTGCCCCCAAGTACTTTCCTTTGGTCAAATCAACCATGTGCAATATGCAATCCATCTATTCCTACTTATATCCATTTTTCATTTATATTCTTTAACATATCCTACCACTTCTTCAATGCATTACATCACCTGCACATAACTGTATATAAATTTGTATATGAAATATTCTAAAAACATTATTGCCCTGTTGTATATTTATCTTTTTTTTTTTTATCTGTTTTTGTTTTGTTTTTTGTCACTATATGTGTATATGTTTAAATGTATATGTTTGTATGTATATACGTTGCATTCTCTTGCACTGGAAGCTTCTGTCGCCATGACAAATTCCTTGTGTAAGCATATTTGGCAATAAAGCTCATTCTGATTCTGGTTATTGTGCACAATTTATTGTTGTACTTTATTCCAAAATAAGTTTCTCTTCTTAATCTTTCATCAAAATGTAACAACTTACTCAGACTCTGAAGCAACTTTCATTTTGGCTGACATCACCAAGCCCTTAAGTGTCATGTGTATTTTGTTGGTTCATGTTTTTCATGTCTTTTATTTTGAAATTCTAGCCATGTCACAGCAACGCCTCAGCCTGCTGCATGCCATGTCACAGCAACGCCTCAGCCTGCTCCATGCCATGTTACAGCAACACCTCAGCCTGCTCCATGCCATGTCACAGCAACGCCTGAGCCTGCTCCATGCCATGTCACAGCAACACCTGAGCCTGCTCCATGCCACGTCACAGCCATGCCTGAGTCCACTCCACACCATGTCATAGCCACATCTGAGCTATTGGACCTGGAGATGGTTCCCGCCCTTGTACCCACCCTATGGACGCTTCCTCAGGATCAGACAAGGGGAACTTCCGATCCTCAGAATTTGCCTAGACCCTCCGAGCCCTTGACTCCGCCTTGGTTCTCCGAGCCCTCCGTTTCACCTTGGCTCTATGTCCCTTTGGCTCCACCGTGGTCCTTCGGCCAATTGGCTTCTCCGGGGTCCCTCAAGCTCTGCCTTGGTCATTAGGTCACCTGGCTCTGCCTGAGCTCTCCAATCCCACAGCTATGCTTAGTCAATCCAAGCCTGTGGCTCCACCGGGGACCTCCTTCCCTACGGATCTGCCTTGGTCCTCAGTCCCTCTGGCTCCGCCTCTGTCCTCCAATCTCCTAGCTCCACCTCGGTCCTCCAAGCCTTGGGCGCTACCTCGGTTCTCCGAACCTCTGGCTCCACCATGGTCCTTCAAGCAGTTGGCTACTCTCCAGGAACCAAGTTCCCTGGTGTTGCCCCTCAAGTCTCTCACGGCCCTGCCTTCCACGGCTCTGCCCCTCAAGCCTCTCAGGCCCCCACTTTCCATTGACTCTGCCAGGCCACGCCCCACACCATGTCTTGCCTAGCCATGCTTCAAGACCCCCCCCCCAGCTCCCTACAGACTTTAGGTTTATGCCATGTTTAATGTGTTTTGTTCATGTGTTGGGTCGTCGGGAGCCGCCCCTTAGTGTGGGGGATATGTCATGTGTATTTTGTTGGTTCATGTTTTTCATGTCTTTTATTTTGAAATTCTAGTTCCTGTTTCATGTCATGTGGTTCCCTTGTCATGCGATTTCTTGTTTCCCTCCATGTTCATGTGTCTTGTTTTCATTGGTTGATTGTCTTATCTTGTTTAGAGTTCTTTGTCTTTATTGGTTATCCTTGTCATGTGTTCTCCCATATTCATGTATTTAACCCTCATGTTTTCCATTGTCAGGTATTGTTGTTGTAACTTTGGTTGTTTGTTCAAGTTTATGTCAAGCTAAGTTCATGTTTGTTTTATTTACATTTGTAGTTAGGGTTTATGGATTACACTTTTGTTAATAAATTTGCACTTGGGTTCTTTACTCCATCGTCTTTGTCATTGCCAGTGCCAGCCCAACATTAAATTAAGTCCCACCTTAATTTTTTTCTCATTGAATGTCCTGTTTCACTCGGACATCTATTGAATATTTTGTCTTTTGCACTCTTTCGTACAATGTTTCATCCTCTCATAGCAACAAGTTATCCAATATTAGATTAACTGAACACTCAGGTTATTTTCATGTACCAGTAGAACAACAACTTTGAATCCTGTCGTTAATTCTGTGCAAAAGTTTCTAGTTAAATTTTTGTCTAACTTCATTGTCCACTGGTGTACATTACAAAATTAAACTTGTCATCAAATGTGTTTCAAACATCATCAAATTATGCTTTTCATCAAATGTTTTTGACAATTTATCATTTCTGTGTCAGGAGGGAATCTGAGCGGAGGAACCACTCGCTAGCACGTCACGCGGACATTCTGGCTGCCGTGGAAACACGTCTGTCCCTGTTAAACATGACCTTCATGAAATATGTGGATTCAAATCTGTGCTGCTTCATTCCTGGAAAGGTACATTTTCATATCTCAGTCAACTCTGAGGAGACTTCTTAAGGTTTTGTCTATTAAATACAATAAAACATAGTAATTGTAGTCAGGAAAATGCTCAATTTTAAAGAAACCCTAAAAAAAAAAACTGTTCCACACTGATTTTTTTTTTAATCTTGTAATGCAAAATATTTAAATATTTACTATGGTACTTTTTATACGTTTATAGACCTGGTTGCCAAAAATAACTTATCATTTCCCTTCATCACAACATCAAAAGAAAGAAATTCATTTTGAAGAGTAATTATTGTGATATGTATGGCTTTGGTATTTGGTAGCGAAATGCATTGGAAGAGTTTATACTGCGAGTTTATAGAGTTCAAAGAGATGGTGTAATTGGAATTGGGCTGGGGATTGTCAGGGATTACACAAAAGGGTATACCGTATTTTCCGGAATATAAATGAAAGTTTTTTTTTTTTTTTCTTTGACTTATTGACATTATTTATACGTAATTAATGTCGGCAGGTCAACACACGCACACCAAAACACATATGCTTATGCACAAACAGATCGTAGTGTAGTATATAGTGTAAATTCATTTTTGTGACAACTGCTGTGCTAAATCAATTACTTGCAGCTTTAAAAGGAAAAAAGAACTTTGCGATCGGAAAATTAAAAAAGTGCATACATATATGCATACACAAGACTGAACAATACTACTTCAGTATATCTGATTATCAACATGTAGTAACAGATGAGATGCACACACATCTGAAGCTCAGGTACTCCACTAATATAACTAAAGACCCTTTCCCACTGCAGGAACTAAAGCCCAATTTAGGTGGTACTTAAGGGGCTACTCGGTTTTCATTAGGCCACACCTACACCTTCAGTCCTGGTACATTTCCCATAGTAATTTTCTGGATGAGAACTAATGAGGAACAGCACATTCAAGGAGACTTTTCCCATGTTGCATTCCCATTCACAAAAGTACCCCCGTAGTGACATCATCTAGTATCTGACGTTGTTGCCACATGCCATTCAATAGCAACAACAAGATCAACAACACTGACGGAGAATGCCAGGATCGGATCTACACTTTTGTTTGGGCAGTTTTATACAAACTTTGGCTGCATCCAAAAACGTAGGCAGCTGCCTAATCAGTTAATGTTTTAACAAACACCCTTTTTTGGATGAATGGGACTCTTAAGAACTGGTCAGAGAAAAGTTTAAAGAGCACCTTATTTCATCCGACCTCCTTATACAGCCTCCAAAGGCAGCATTTTTCAGTTTTCGGACACAGCCTGTGTCTTCAGGTTTCAGTTTAAACTAGGCTCGTGAGCAGTGCATGTAATGCTCCATGCTGCAGCCGGATTGAGAGGAGATCAAACTTCCACATAGCACATGCTGAACTCAGTGGACAATGTATTGAATATGCACTAGAAACCTATATATCAACACGATCTTTTACAATAAAGGCTTTTATGACTCAACATAAAATACTGTACTGAAATACTCATTTACTTAGACGTTTTGATGCAAGCTAACCATGCAGTAACAGGCACGCAATACTTCCCTCATGTAAACTAGATTTCATGACGGTTAGTGTACAGTAGAGTTCAATTACCCACTCTCGATAAGCATCTTATTATTTATATCAGTCATCCCGGAAAACAAATCAATGTAGTAATCCAGAAATCACTTTATTTTCTGTATAGTTACACAGTACAAACAGTACAGATGCGATGAAAACTCAAAGCATGTCTCTTGATAAAGTTACAAACACACACATACACACACACATACACACATGTGAAACAGGTGATCCTCTTTGGATACTTTGTTATTTCTGTTTAGGGAATTGTAAAATTAGCGCAGTTAGTTTTTTTTACAAATGACGGCTGCAGACTCTGAATTTCTTAAAGGTATTTGTATGTCATAGGTGTTTGACCAATCACAGGCTGCAGCACCTCTCACAGTCTGCCACAGTCTCATACCCCAAAAGTACACCCCAAAAGTACCTACTCTGGAGTAGAAGTTTAAAAATAAAATTTTGTTTGTGCAGTGTGCAATTTTGCTTTGTGGCTCTGGAGACATGCTTTGAGTTTTCATCACATAGACATGATTTGATAGTTGAATTAAACTTTAAAACATGGAGGTCAGAAAAAATAAACAAGATTTGGAGAAAAAAATAAACATTTCATAGGGCACTTTATGGAAACATTCAGTTGTTTAAATGTATTATTTACATGAGCCATGTGACGCCATATGAGGTTCGGACGTGTGAACGGTGAGCTCTGCGCACTTTGCTAGTTTCAACACTATTAATGACATAAACCGGTGAGATACACCCTGTCCCATAACTGTTCTAGGAGGACAAAATGTCAAAGAATTCAAATTCCCCAGGCTCTGGAGACATTAAAAGACACTTACGTTCTCAAACTGACACCTCAGAGAAGGCCCCGAGCCAGGGAGTCGATTTGGTCAGAGAAATTAGGGAAATTCGGCGAAAGATGTTGAACATGTCGGCAATGCTGACGAAGGTCATTGCTGACTTGGAGGATTTTGATGTAATACGTCGATCGATCACTGCCATGGAGACTAAATTCTCTGAGGTGGTTACAAGAGTTGGGGATGTCATGAAACGGATCGATTATCTAGAGTCATCGGAGAGGGAATTATCTGCTAATCCGCTAGCGACCAAGGTGGATTTGGAGCATGTCTGGGAGAAGTTGGAGGACATGGAGAACCGGTGCCGGTGGAATAACGTCTGAATCGTCTGAATTCCTGAGGCTGAAGAGGGTCAGGATATGGTGGAATTCCCAGACAGGCTCTTTCCAAATCTGCTTGACATAACAGGCCATAAACTGGAAATCGAGTGAGCTAACAGGGTTCTGGCTCAGCAATCCGCTGAGGGAGACAGGCCCCGATCAATTCTGTCCACATTTCTGAGATCATCCGATAAAGATCTTGTGTTATGCGAGGCGAGAAGTAAAGGAAGGCTTTTTTTGAAGAACCACAGCATTTTCTTAATCCCAGACTTTACGAATTCAACGAGAGAAACATGACCGATTCAAGGAATGCAAGAAACTTTTACATCAATGGAAGGTCGCTTTTGCACTGATGTTCCCAACAAAATTGAGAATAGATGCTAAGGTTGGAAGTAAAACATTCACATGCCCACAGCAAGCGATGTCCTTCATAAAGTCAATGGAGTAAGATATTTTGTGGTACTCACATTGCAGCTGAGTGGACCGACTCACTGAACGTTCACTTGACTGTTCGAGGAAACTGAGCACCTTTTTTTTTTTTTTTTTTTTTTTGTATTGGTTCCACCTAGCGGCTGAAGTTTGTTTTGTGGAGTAACACACCTTCGGGACAGTTTTGTGGATGAATCTGTACGTGCTTTGTGCTTATGCCTCCTATTGGCTGGAGTTTGTTTTGTGGAGTATTTCTTGCAAGACATTGGAGTGATTAAGTCCTTTGTTGCACTCATGTAGCAGCCGAATGGGCCGGCTCACTGAACATTAGTTTGACTCTCCGAGGAAACCAAAAAAAAGGCAGTGGTTAGAGTTTGTTTTGTGGAGTAACACACCTTCGGGACAGTTATGTGGATGAATCTACATTTCTTTGTGTTTATTCCACCTATTATTGTTTTATAGATTATCTTTTGGTGTGTAATGCTGTCTCTCAAAATTTTTATAGAAACACCGGACTTGAGCAATCTGACGGCAAAGTTGTCGCGGGGGCTTTCGTAGGCGTACATGGACTGTTTGAGTTTAAAGGGATGGATGCCAGTTGGCGCTGTCGTGCGTGGGGTTAATGCGCACGTTTTTCTTTTTGTTTAGTTCGGGGTTTGATTGTTGCACTAATGTTAGAATGTGGTCTTTATAATTTGTTTTGGACACACAATCTATTTTTTCTCATATGTCGAAATGTCATGTTAATATGAGTGGATTATCTCTCTCCATGTCGAACGTGAATGGGGTGGGGTGGGGCACCCCATAAAAAGAAGGAAGGTTATTTCTCTTCTTAAGCGTAAGAAATATGATATAGTGTTTCTTCAAGAAACGCATCTTCCCCACAGGAAGCTGAACATTTTTGGAAGATATGAGGTGGACATGTTTTCTTTAGTGCTGGCTCAAGTAAGAGCAGGGGAGTCATTTCACTGATAAGTAAGCATCTACAATTCAAATGTCTCAAACAGATTAAAGATAAATTAAAAAAAAAGAGTCATTAATGTTTTAGCAGAAATTCAACAGAACAACTGTTCTGTTGAGAACAACAAGTTCAGGGGCAAAGTCTTATTTTGGCTAATATTAATGCACCTAACGTTGATGATCAGGGCTTTTTTATAGATCTTGAAGGGATGTTGCAAACCGCTGTTAATTTTGACCCTTTAATAAAAAGATTTTCGAGCGATGTGGGCAGGTGGGCTTCATTACATTTATCTATGATTGGGAAGGTTAATGTTATTAAAATGAATTGTATTCCAAAATTCAACTTCCTGCTACAATCTCTCTCTATAGATGTCCCCCTCTCTTATTTCAAGCAATTTGATTGAGCAAAGTCCTTCATTTGGAATGGTAAACATCCCAGATTACATTTCATTAAGTTGCTTAGGCCGATTGACAAAGGTGGGCTAGGCCTACCCAAGATTTTGTTTTATTATTATGGATTCGGACTCAGACATTTGGCTCATTGCTCACTTCCAACTGTGAGAGACCCTCCCTGGTTTGGTATTGAACAGGAAGTCCTTGCCCCTATTTCACTATTGCAAAGCCTTTATATCAAATTAATCTGAGAAGTTATACCCCGTTATCTTGCATTTGCACTCAGTATGGACAAAAGTGTCCAGAGTGTTTAATTCCGACATTTATTGAAATGTTGCCTCGAGCATATGGCTGAACCCAAAATTATGTTTTAATAAATCCCCTTTCTGCTGGACAGAGTGGATTGTGAGGGAGGTCAATACGCTTGGTGACCTACACTATATTGCCAAAAGTATTCGCTCATCTGCCTTTAGACGCATATGAACTTAAGTGACATCCCATTCTTAATCCATAGGGTTTAATATGACGTCGGCCCACCCTTTGCAGCTATAACAGCTTCAACTCTTCTGGGAAGGCTTTCCACAAGGTTTAGGAGTGTGTTTATGGGAATTTTTGACCATTCTTCCAGAAGCGCATTTGTGAGGTCAGACACTGATGTTGGACGAGAAGGCCTGGCTCACAGTCTTCGCTCTAATTCATCCCAAAAGTGCTCTGTCGGGTTGAGGTCAGGACTCTGTGCAGGCCAGTCAAGTTCTTCCACATCAAACTCGCTCATCCATGTCTTTATGGACCTTGCTTTGTGCACTGGTGCACAGTCATGTTGGAACAGGAAGGGGCCATCCCCAAACTGTTCCCACAAAGTTGGGAGCATGGAATTGTCCAAAATCTCTTGGTATGCTGAAGCATTCAGAGTTCCTTTCACTGGAACTAAGGGGCCAAGCCCAGCTCCTGAAAAACAACCCCACACCATAATCCCCCCTCCAAACTTCACAGTTGGCACAATGCAGTCAGACAAGTACTGTTCTCCTGGCAACCGCCAAACCCAGACTCGTCCATCAGATTGCCAGATGGAGAAGCGTGATTCGTCACTCCAGAGAACGCGTCTCCACTGCTCTAGAGTCCAGTGGCGGCATGCTTTACACCACTGCATCCGATGCTTTGCGTTGCACTTGGTGATGTATGGCTTGGATGCAGCTGCTCGGCCATGGAAACCCATTCCATGAAGCTCTCTACACACTGTTCTTGAGCTAATCTGAAGGCCACATGAACTTTGGAGGTCTGTAGCGATTGACTCTGCAGAAAGTTGGCGACCTCTGCGCACTATGCGCCTCAGCATCCGCTGACCCCGCTCTGTCATTTTACGTGGCCTACCACTTCGTGGCTGAGTTGCTGTCATTCCCAATCGCTTCCACTTTGTGATAATACCACTGACAGTTGACTGTGGAATATTTAGTAGCAAGGAAATTTCACGACTGGACTTGTTGCACAGGTGGCATCCTATCACAGTACCACGCTGGAATTCACTGAGCTCCTGAGAGCGGCCCATTCTTTCACAAATGTTTGTAGAAGCAGTCTGCATGCCTAGGTGCTTCATTTTATACACCTGTGGCCATGGAAGTGATTGGAACACCTGAATTCAATTATTTGGGTGGGTGAGCGAATACTTTTGGCAATATAGTGTATATGAGAGTATTCAGATCCTTTGAAAATTTGGTTCAACATTTTTGGATTCCCAGATATCAGTTCTTTAGGTATTTACAGCTGCGCCACCTAATCTGTACTATTTTTGGGAGTAGCATACACACCCCCTCCCCCCCAAAGCAGCAGATACTCTGGGAGTGGTGATTACTTCTTTTGAAAAAGGTCATGAGGCATCAGTGTATTACTCCCTGCTAATTCAGAGTCTGGGGGACAGAGCTTCAACTTCTATCAAGAGATTATGGTAGAAAGATTTAAACTTGGTATTGGAGGAGGGAGTGTGGGAGCCCTAGGATTCAAAAAAATGTCAAGTCTGCATCTAGAGATGCAAGGGTGCGCCTTATGCAATTCAAGAGTTTACGTAGATTCTATTGGACCCCCTCTAGATTGTATAGGCTTGGTCTTAAAGACACACCCACCTGCTGGCAATGCCAGTCAGAAGATGGAGACACAACCCATATTTTTGGGTGGTGTGTTAAGATCCATGAATTTTGGTTGAAGGTTCAGAGTTTTATGTGTGACGTATTGGGCACTCAAATTTTATTTAGCCCCAGACTCTGTATTTTAGGCGATGGGGCGGTCATCAATATAGGGGATAAACACAAAAAATTGGGTCCTAACCAGTGTTATGGCAGACAGATTGTTCTAAGGGGATGGAAGTCGGCTGGAGCGCCCTCATTTCAAGAGTGGTGCACAGAGATGGGGAAGGTGGCGGCATTCAAGGAAATGTCATGTAGAAGGCTGGGGAACTAGATTCATTTGATAGGAAATGGGGCAGCTATTTGGCATTCTTGGAGGGCTCTCGGGGAGGGGCAGTGGAGAGAGAGAAGTATAGTTTTAAATGTGTATATATATATATATATTATTATTATTTTTTGTGTGTGTGTGAGTGTGTATACTCGTGTGACCACAGGGATGTTTGTTGAGGGTCAGGGTGGGGTTGGGGATCGGGAGGGGTTATAGTGGGGGTTAAATTTTGATACTGTGAATATGTTTTGCTTTTCTTTGTTAAATGTTCGAATCAATAAAAAAATGTTAATCAGAAAAAAATACTATTTACATAGATTTTTAACTATATAAATAGCCAAAAAAAAAAAAGTCTATTCAATGGCATATCCATTTTTGTTGTGGTATCGAAATTTGTATTGAGAATCGTGAAATTTTACTAATATTGGTACCGACTACTGAAATTTTGGTGTTGTGACAACCCTAATCAATACCCATCCCTAGTGTAGTCCTTCATTTTTGACTATGCAAATCAAATATTAATTTTTAACCGAATGCGTAGTCTACGCCGTAGCCTCATGTGCACCTTTCCAAAAATGTAAATTTGCATCACGTCTACGCAGACCACAGCAGCTGTTGTGATCGGTCCACTTTTCAAACAGAGACTCTCCACTAGGATGATTAAAAAAAGATATCTGAGGTAGACTGACTATACAATAATTTTGTAGTAATTAAAGTCATTTTGAAGGGCATGTCACAGTAAAGAAGCCTTTCTTGTGTATATGCAAAAGCACAAGAGATTATGCGAAAGTCCATTAAGCCTGGCGTGCACAAAGGCCTGAAGTAGTGAATGCAAATCACAAGTATTTGGATCAAGAAAACATGTGGCAGAATTGATGGGAAGCACTGCAGGCAGAGATAAATGAGAGTCAAAAATCAAATCACTTTGTCACACAACCATATACACAAGTGCAACAGTGGGTGAAAGTCTTGGGTGCAGTTTCGAGCAACATAGCGGTCATGACAGTGATGAGACATATACAGTTTACAATAAACATCAGATTTACACAACACAATTTACATATCTAATATACACAATTACACAACACAATATACAAATAATAATATACAATGTACAGTATACAATAAACACAATATAGAATACACATACAATATAGAATACACAGTATACAACAAAAATAGAATGTATAAAATATACAGTATGTTGTATTGTGCTGTATTGACATTCAGGCTGTTGGTTGATAGTCAGTTGCCATTGTGGTGTTAAGAGAAAATATATTTATAACAGTCCAGTGTGAGATATAAGATTATAAGATTAATAAAGGGCAGTGCTGATGTATTTTGATCATGAGATCAAGAGTTCAAAAGTCTGATTGCTTGGGGGAAGAAACTGTCATGATGTCCGCTGGTGCGGGTCCTGATGCTGTGATACCACCTGCCTGATGGTAGCAGTGAGAGCAGCCCATGGCTCAGGTGGCTGGAGTCTCTGATGATCCTCCAAGCTTTTTTCACACACCGCCTGGTATATATGTCCTGCAGGGAGGGAAGCTCACCTCAGATGATGTGTCTGGCAGTTCGCACTACCCTTTGCAGGGCTTTGCGGTTGAGGGCGTTGCTGTTGCCGTACCAGGCAGTGATGCAGCCAGTCAGGATGCTCTCTACAGTGCTGGTGTAGAATCGAGTGAGGATGTGGTGGTTCATTCCAAACTTCCTCAGCCGTCTCAGGAAGAAGAGGTGCTGGTGAACCTTCTTCACAATGGCATCAGTGTGGACGGACATCTATGCACTAACTGATGAAACATGTTACGCTATCAGCGTATACCTCGATGTAGTCATCAAAGGTGGACTGGAACAGCTCCCAGTCCACGTGATCAAAACAGTCTTGTAGCACAGAATCTGATTGGTCTGACCAGCACTGGATCGTTCTGAGGGTGGGTGCTTCCTGTTTCAGTTTCTGCCTGTAAGAGTGGTCCGATTTGCCAAATGGTGGGCGGG
Source organism: Myxocyprinus asiaticus (assembly GCF_019703515.2). Lineage (NCBI taxonomy): Eukaryota > Metazoa > Chordata > Actinopteri > Cypriniformes > Catostomidae > Myxocyprinus > Myxocyprinus asiaticus. The sequence goes on along the minus strand of NC_059364.1, from coordinate 47,327,274 downwards.
GGAAGGATTTGTAGGCATCCCGGAAGAAAGAGTAGCAGTGGTCCAAAACCCGGTCCGCTTGTGTGTTGAAACTGATGTGTTGGTAGTATTTCGGTGCGATTTGATTTTAAATTGGCTTTGTTAAAGTCCCCGGTCACAATGAATGCGGCCTCAGGGTGCACGGTTTCCTGCTCACTTATACTCCCATACAGTTCCTTGAGTGCCTAGTGTGTGTCGGCTTGTGGTGGGATGTAAACTGCTGTGATAATGACCGCTGTGAATTCCCTCGGTAGCCAGAATGGTCGACACAAAAGCATGAGAAATTCCAGATCAGGAGAGCAGAAAGACTTGATAGAATGTACGTTCCTCTGATCACTCCAGGATTTGTTGATCATAAAACATACACCACCACCTCTGCTTTTTACCTGAGAGGTCTTTCGCTCTATCCGCTCTGTGCACGGAGAACCCCGCGGGTTCAATGGCTGAGTCTGGAATCTCTGCAGACATCCAAGTTTCTGTAAGGCAGATAATGCAGCAGTCTGGAAAGAGATCAGCTCGCAGAGCTTGTTGTCCAGAGACTGAACATTTGCCAGTAGAATACTGGGTAGCAGGGGACAATTTGCACGACATCTTAGTCTGATGTGAACGCCGGCTCTCCTTCCCCTTTTCCAGCTGCGTTCCTGCGGCTGGGCTGCCCAGACAAAGGGCTCCGCTGGCGTGTTTGTAAACAGCGGGTCGGCATTGAGGAATTTAAAGTCCAGTTTTCGGTGTGCTATTGCAGAACCAGTGTCCAAAAGTGTTTGTCTATCGTAGACGATAAGGCAGACAACATCCAAGACAAAAAACATAAGAACTGTAGACAAAAAAACAAAAAACTGCAATGTTGGGTTGGAGCTCGCAACGCAGCAGCCATACCACCATCTTGAACCTTCTATGTGTTCTAAAATAGAACACATAGGAGTGACTAAAATAGATGGATTTATGGATATTAATGTATAAGCATGTTACCAATATTTTGTCAGAATCATAGCTTTTGTCACAAATGGAAGTGGTAGCAAAAAGACCAGTGGAAGGAATAACCTAAACATTCATACAACTGTATTTATCTGTTTTACAGCCATAAACTAAGCTACCTAAAGCCCCATTCACACCGTCAGAGACATTATCATTTGCTGGCGCTAGTACCTGTACTGTATGTCGCTAGTAGCCGTTTCTACTAGAGGTAAACCGATATATCAGTTTTACCGATTAATTGGTGCCGATAGTTGCTTTTTGGAAAAAATCTGTGCCAATAATTGCTGATAGTTTTTTCATAATTTCATATTTCTTTTAAATAAGTCACCATGTTTCTAGCTTGTTTATACTTAAACACCAAAATACAAAGAAACGTAATTTTTTGTGGTTAGTACTGGGATATTGGCTGAACAATAAACCGCATCAGGGATTTTATTAATTTTGGACTCTCTGTGCCCACCATATTAAGAAAAGAATAAGATTTTTTTTTTAATTCTATAAATCAATTTTAAAAACTGTCAGCAAGGGCTGCACAATTAATCGAAATAAAATCAAAATCGCAATATGATATCGTGTGATTATTAAATCACAAAGGGCTGCAGTTTAATGAAATAAATAGTCTTCTCACTTCAAAGTTTATTTGCACTGCTGTCCAGTCTATATGAAGTTAGAGCGTTATTACAGCGTGTTCAGAGCGGTTCTGTGCTCCACAACTCCATCTCATGCTTAGAGTAACAGAAGTGCTCAGAGTTCGGTTCCTTTCAGAGTTGCCAAGTCCACTTAAAATACGCGACTTTGGGCTTCTTCTTTTTTCAAGTCGCTTAAAAAAATCACGGGTTACGTTTTTTTTTTGGGCTTGTTTTAAAAAATATGGTTGCTTGTTAGGAAAATCTGTTTTCTCCAATGCATTGATTGACACTGTCTGCTCACAGCCTCACAATAATATCAGTGCTGTAGATATTCGCCCTCCCACAAATCCCCACGTGGACCTATCCTGCCCTCTCCTCCCCCTCATTGGAGAAAAATCACGTTGTATCCGAGCAGCATGCATAAACTGCCGCCGGTATCCTCTCTTCTCTAGCTTCTCCAAGACTTTCTACCCTGTCACTATACAAGAACTGTAATATGGTGATTTTCTGCATATTTCATCTTATTCTGGAAAGTAGCCGTTCATTCAGGTACAAGGGAACCGTCTGAACACTTTTAACCACTGATCAAACTTCACTTGTTTTTAAGGTAGGCAATGTTTTAACTGTGCCAAAAATTAACACAATGTAGTTTGACACATATTTCGGGATATCTTGTTTACTTGCTACTATATGTCTAAAACAAACTTTTTAAATACCTTAGAAAGTTGCAGTGCTCGGGGCAAAAATTCCACCAAATTTGACAAAAATATCCTCAAAATTCAAAATATGGGGGCAAAAAATGTCCACGCAACGAGTTCCCATGTTTTAATAATAATATCTGATATAGTTACAATTACATACATTGCGATCTTCTTTTGACCGTTCACTGAAACATTTTTCCCGCTGTCCGGTTCCTCACACCATCTCGTGCACAGACGGGCTCTCCCTTCTATCAATCCACATCAGTTCGGTATTATACTCATGTGTTAAATTCCATAACTGTTTGCCCCTCTTGTTCAAAATAAACTGTCCTAGTGGGTAACACTCTCACTCAAGGTGCTGAACTGTACTTCCCTGCCCTGTGCCTAAAAAAAACCTCACCCACTAGAGGCCAGAAGTGCACAAGGGATGGATATTATATAAAGTATGAGAAATCACAAAACATAATGTAACCAAATGCTACAATTTACTTAATAATGTCTCAATATGTTAAATAACCATAATGTTAATTAAGACTTTATTATTACAGCTATAATGCATTTACAGAACAACCATTTTTAGTGTTTGAATCAATCATATCTCTCACTAAACACTGTGTGAAATGTGTATTTCTGCCTTCAGTTGGCATGTAGGAGTTGATAATAGTTTGCTTAATAATCTCATTCCATATCTGGATAATTGCTGCAGTATCATAGAGGATAAATTTCCTCTATGATATTGCATTATATTAGTTTTGTACATTGTTAACTTAATAGCCAAAATACTTGGACATACGTGAATGAGATTAAACCTGAAATAGGAATGTTTCAGTCACAATGCACATTAAGTAGTTTAGAGACGATTTAGAGACATTTAGAATGATACAATTGGCTATTTCTATTTAAATAAATGTTGTGGTCTTAACTTTCTGTTTGTCCAAGAATCCTTTTGCAGCAATGCAGGTCTTTGGCATTTAGAAGTTGCTAGTTTAGGACCTGTGAGGAGTCTGTTTCTCAAACTAGAGACTGTGATTTACTTGACTTTTTGTTGTGCATTTGGCCATCCACTTCCTCTCTATCCTGGTTAGAGATTCTTTTTTCAAAACATTAATGCATGGAATAACCTTCATTTCTCTGAAAAATAGAATTTCAGGAGAAATGTGTTTCTTTTTGCCTATTTTTAAAATCAAAATTTGTCTTGCAAGTGTAAAGAAACTTGTAAGAACCTCAGCAAATGTGGAAAAAACCCATTGTATTGTGATTTCCCCATGGTAGCGCAACCATTTTCAATCATTCTAATAATAAGAAAATTTTCTGAGTAACAAATTAGCACTTTAGAATGCTTTTGTAATAAATGGGTGGCACAGTGTTTGTTTGCCATCACAGGTAAAGAAAAAAATGAATAAATACCACTTAAAACAATTATTTCAAACCGTAATAATAATTTGCAATTAATGATTTTGGCAGTATTTGTGATCATCTTTGGTGAAAGGATGCATCAATTTCTTTCAAGAACAAAAATGTCTTTGTGTTCTAAAAATTAAAGCATATATACTATATATAATATAATTTTCATAAAGTAACTTGTAACATAATTGTAGTTTTTCGGCAAACTACTTATTTACTCTTACTTGAGTCATAATATTTCTGAGTACTCAAGTGAATTTCTTCAGTAGCAGTACTTTTACTTAAGTTAAAAAAAATCAGTACTCTTTCCATCACTGCATAACAGGCTTTAATAATATTGGGCTTGTTTTGGGCTAATTTTTGAAGCTGTGGTTGCTTATTTGTTTTGCGAGAGTTGGCAACACTGTTCCGTTTGCTTATGTGCACTAAGTGCTTTATTTTCACTAAACCGGCACGTCCTGCGTGAAGTGGTTTTTATTATTATCTGTGGTAGCAGCATCTCAGTCTCCGCCAGGCACAGGTATCATAATAATAATAATGCAGAAAACAAGATGGGGTACAATACAACATCTTTATTTAATGATTGCTGAGCAAACAACATTAACAGTAGCATCTGTAGAGTCCAGAAACATGCAATATTCCTCCATACTCCTGTCATTCGTTTCTCACGAGAGAGCATGTCGCCCTTATTACACTCCCAGCAGCAACAAGTGAAAGCAGAACTAATATTACCAACATCCAACAAAATGAAAAGAAAGGAACGTACATATAATAAATGGTAAATGGTCTGCACTTATATAGCGCCTTTTTTAAACTTAGCGGTTCTACAAAGTGCTTTACACTGTCTCATTCACACACACATTCACACACCAATAACAGCAGAGCTGCCATGCAAGGCGCTAGCCTTGAAATGGTGACAAACTAGCCAAAACTTTCATTTAAAGTTAAATTACACCAATGGGTTATCAGTTCAACTTCAGTTTGACATTAAGCCTCATTAAGCATCTTATATACAGGAGTAGAGCATAGATTGTATAAGCCTACTTGTTTTTAAAGGTGCTATATATAAGATTGACAACAAGCGTTTGAAATGGGTACTGCAGTCCAAATTCAAAATATTGGAGAGGTGTCTGCCCCACCCCAGACTCGAAGCTCATGCGGGTTGCCAGAATGTTGACACGCAAATTAGCCAACTCAGCATCCATTTTAAAGGATTTCTGGCCTTTAAGCTGTCTCCATCTTCCAAAGGCATCTCCAATATTTTTCCTTGTTTTACTACGCCTCTGGTCATGGTGGTGTTTAGATGGTTGGCTTTTTAGGTCAGGTGGAATACATACACAGAAATTCCAGCCCAGAATGGAAACTTGAAAGTAGAATATACTGGCTGTAGCATTGTTATTGTAGAAGCCAGTATTTCAACTTAGCATGTTTCCTAATTCTCTAATGACATATTATGGTCATTTTATGATTTAGTACAGTATAAATATTACATATAGCACTTTTAAGGCCTAGAGTAAAGAGTAAAATTGATTATTTTTGTTTATTCAACCAACCAACAGTATTTTTGACAAAACAGGTACACGGTGGATGGGTACAATTCGAATATGGAGACAGTGTTTTTCTTTATTTCACTATTTATATATTTATTTGTTTATGAGTGAATTGAAAAAAGGTCTTAGTTTGGTTCTTTTCAAGAGTTGAGTCTTCTTAAAAAGAACAAAACTGAGACTTTTTTTTTTCAATGTAAAAACCCCAGTAGCCTTTTAGCAGTTCAATATGTGAAAAACATTACCATTTTTTTGGTAAACCATCATAATCGCAGTTCAAATCGCAATATTTTTCAAAATAATCGTAATATGCTTTTTATGTAAATTATGCAGCCCTACTATCGGCCAATTAATTGGTCACCGGCCTTTCCCACTACCTTAGTTATTGGGATCGGCAAAATCCACTATCAGTCGACCTCTAGTTCCTACTGCTGTCTAATGTTATTGTCCGGCTGACGACCGTTTCTAACACCATTTTAATTTGATAAGTAATCCGTTTTTTTGCCACTAAAAATGAAGATATTTAGAGGGGAAAGTGCTCTTTTATAAACTCGTATAAACGCATGCTTTTTTAATACACTGGTGGCCAAAAGTTTGGAATAATGTAGAGATTTTGCTGTTTCAGAAGGAAATTGGTAGTTTAATTCACCAAAGTGGCATTCAACTGATCACAAATTATAGTCAGGACATTACTGATGTAAAAAACAGCACCATCACTGCTTGAAAAAAAGTCATTTTGATCAAATCTAGACAGGCCCCATTTCCAGCAGCCATCACCCCAACACCTTATCCTTGAGTAATCATGATAAATTGATCATTTGATACTAGAAAATCACTTTCCATTATATCAAACACAGGTGAAAGCTATTTGGTTCTTTAAATGAAGCTTAACATTGTCTTTGTGTTTGTTTTTGAGTTGCCACAGTATGCAATAGACTGGCATGTCTTAAGGTCAATATTAGGTCAGAAATGGCAAAAAAAGAAACGGCTTTCTCTAGAAACTCATCAGTCAATCATTGTTTTGAGGAATGAAGTCTATACAATGCTTGAAATTGCCAAAAAAAACTGAAGATTTCACACAATGGTGTATACTACAGTCTTCAAAGATAAAGGACAACTGGCTCTAACAAGGACAGAAAGAGATGTGGAAGGCCAGATGTACAACTAAACAAGAGGATAAGTACATCAGAGTCTCTAGTTTGAGAAATAGACGCCTCACATGTCCTCAGCTGACAGCTTCATTGAATTCTACCCACTCAACACCAGTTTCATGTACAACAGTAAAGAGAAGACTCAGTGGTGCAGGACTTATGGGAAGAATTGCAAAAAACAAACAAAAAAAAAAAACACTTTTGAAACAGAAAAACAAAAAGAAATGGTTAGAGTGGGCAAAGAAACACAGACATTGGACAACAGATAACTGGAAAAGAGTGTTATGGATCTTAACCCCATTGAGCTTTTGTGGGATCAGCTAGACTGTAAGGTGCGTGAGAAGTGCCCGACAAGACAGCCACATCTATGGCAAGTGCTACAGGAAGTGTGGAGTGAAATGTCACCTGAGTATCTGGACAAACTGACAGCTAGAATGCCAAGGATCTGCAAAGCTGTCATTGCTGCACGTGGAGGATTTTTTGAACTCTTTGAAGTAGTTTAAATTTCAAATTGTAATAGTAATTGTTCACATTATTAATGTCCTGACTATACATTGTGATCAGTTGAATGCCACGTTGGTGAATAAAAATACCAATTTCTTTCCATAAGAGCAAAATCTGTACATTATTCCATACTTTTGGCCGCTGGTGTATGTCCATGTGTGTGGCTGCAGACAAATGATATAGAACAGTGAAACTGCTCACAGAAACTTTAACTGCTCCTCCATCTTGCACTCAACTCCAGTATCTCACAAGAGATGTATGACGTGAGCTCCACCATCTTAACTCCCATTGGTAGTCGATGGTGAATGTGGCTCGTCATTTGCATAATGTTAAACTTTTCTCAGCTTTGTATTTGTTTGCAACATCCACATCTAGTCACTAACAGTCAGTGTTTTAAGAGTGAGTTCAGTAGAAACAGAAATCGCAGTCTAAAACTAATTATTTGTCACGCTATTGTACATATGACATGTGAAGAACTCCTGTTAACCTTCATATTTATACTCCCAATTATACAAGCTATTTATAACATAATATGGTTATCAATCCCTAACACTGACTGTAAACAGCCTTAGACAAAGAAAACAAGCAGCCAAAGTGAATTGATTCACTTTTTCCTTTTAAAGGGAGGAAACATTTATTTTTTAAGCATTTTTACAATCAAATGTAGACATACTGCAGAGATAAATCACTTTGAACATAATTTTTTCAGAACAAAATTAGTAACTTTTCGAGATCCACATACAGTAATTTCATGGTTTTATCCTCTCCCGTCTGTCTCCTCTAGGTAATTGATGAGATTTACCGTGTTTTGCGGTATGTCAACTCCACACGTGCACCGCAGAGAGCTCATGAGGTGCTTCAAGAGCTGCGAGACATCTCGTCCATGGCCATGGAGTACTTTGATGAAAAGATCGTCCCTATCCTGAAGAAGAGGCTTCCAGGTGCAGATCTCTCGGGTCGTCTGATAGGATCTGCTCCGGGTAAGACCAGGGGTTTTCTTTTAATTAAACAGTGAGTTATAATGTTTAAAATATATTTTCTGCTGAATGTACAGAATTAGTGGCAAGAAAACAGATTCCTTGTCAAATTAGAGCGATATCTTGGTTTTACAGACAATATATCTTATCTTTACTTGATTGCATTATTATTGAATGGCATAGTTGCAGCGCAAAATAAACGCTGATATGAGATGACCATATTTGTTTTCCATTTGTCAGGCACCTACTTTTCTTGGCTAATAATCCTGACCATACCTTCCTTCAGGAGATGCAAGTTTATATAGTTTTATTGCATGTGTGTAGTCATTTTAAATCTAATTGCTTTATCTCATGTCGCAGTTGCTGGTCCCTCCACCTCTCTAACCACCATGTCTCTGTTGGCCAAAAACACTCCGTCACGCTCAGAGATGACGAAGGTGCAGCAGCAGGTGAAGGTAAACAGCGCGTCCATGACGGTATTGCGGCGGGAGATGCAGGAGGTGCGTGTGAAGCAGCTGGAGCAGCAGAAGCAGCTTCAGGACCAGGAGCAGAAGCTGCTGGAGCAGTCACAGGTGATTGGAGAGCAGAACACACGGCTGGCCGAACTCGAGCACAAGCTTAGAGAACTGATGGACAGTGCAGTCGGCGCTGGAGCCCCTGCCGTCGCCTCTGGCTCCTCCACCCCTGCGGCCACCGCGAGCACTGCCTCTGCTGTGCCCCTGCCCCCCTCCATGGCCAGCGGCCCTGAAGGTGAGAGCGACCCGTCTGCAAAACGCAAGCGCTCGGACATCCCTCGTCACTCCAAACGCCTGCGTAGCAAAAAATAGGACATTTCTATATATACTTTTTTTCGTTTTGCTTTATTCAAGCTATATCTTTTTTTTTTTCACCTGTCCAATGATGACACGAGTATCACATGGAGATGAAAAATACATGGGAAATTGTAAACAAGAGGGGTATCTGTTGTTGTTTTATCAGTTCTTGGTTTCCCTCATATCAGACATGTGTTATTACACTAATATGCTTGAGCCCCATTGCTTGACTTGGATTTCAAAAGGTTTTGCATCTGCCTTGAGCAACATTTGCCTTTCATGTTTACCTAACCGTTATGCCAGTGAGCTGTTAATTTACCCAAGGAAACATCATTGAATGTACAAAAGCTTTACTTTTCAGATTAACAAGCTTTAGTCAGTCAACCACAAGAACTCTGGACACGCCTCCATACTGATGGCACTGAAGACTCTGCAATACGGACATACATGTAGCTTCTTTGGCGCTTGGCAGAAGTTGTAACCTTAAATCTGTACAACAATGTTTAAAAAGTAATAATTAGATTCCCTCTTGAAATGGAGAACACAAAGTGTCTGACACCTGACTACTAAGTTATATAATATTAACAGTAAATGTCAGTTTTGTTATATGTTCTAAGAGTGAAATATTTCTTTGGAGATGTGCCTCGACAGTATGAGAATGGTCCGCAGATCTCTGCAGCTGTAGCATACATGATTGTATTGTTTGTCTAAAAGAACATCCGTCACTGAGGTCTTGTAGGTGTCAATGCAATGTTGTACCTGCCACTGTTTGTAGGTTTATAATTTACTGCAAATAGATCTGTGTCAGTGCAATAAAAATTGTGGAAATCCTTGTTCCTAGGAAAAAAAAACAAAAAAACAAAATATATATATATATATATATATATATATATATATTGATATATCTATATATTGATATATCTATATATATATATTGATGTTGCAATTCATTTATACCTTGAACATTTTTTTATTTTTTTTTTAATCAGTTTTTTGGTTATGCCAAAAAAATTGTTAGCATGATACAGCACTACAGCAGTTGTGCAACTTTAAAAAAAGATCATGTGGTAGTAATTCAGTGCAACATGAATTAAATGGGGAAAACAGTTTGAGAAATTAAATTGGAGGGACTCCTTTCAAATCAAAGAGGGCATTGCATTGCCCGATGCACAGAAGATAACGTATAAGCAAATAAAACTGCTATGCTTCTGTTTGCGATTGTCACCAGTGATGTCTCATAGTAACCAAATTGATAAACAATGCTGCAATACTATATGTTGTATAGGTATACAATTATAAAAAGACAGTATAATTTACCGTATTTTGAACACCTGTCCATGCAAACATTTGCTAATCAGGCTTTATCATGTAATGTAGGAACTTTGACTTATTGATTGATATTTAATAAAAGTTAATGTTTATCATTAACTTTGTACATCTTTCTGGGTACCGACGTGTTTGCGTGACATATTTTTTTGTATAGCACTTTTCACAACACGCATTGTTTCAAAACAGCTATAAAGAAAATTATACTGTAACATAAAATCCTTGTGCATTAGGCAAGACCATAGCTGGGTCTGGCAGTCTCTGTTAACCTCAGGATATGTATAGCTGAAACAAATAGAATAATAGCGTGGAAGCCATTCACTTTAAAGCAGAGTTGTAGAATATGACAAGTGTTTCCGGTTCCAGCAGACCAGACTAATGCAGCATAATGAGTTGAGGGATAAATTAGGTGTATGCCTGGCTGAAAAAATGATTCTTTAGTCTAGAATTAAACTGAGAGTGTGTCTGACTCCCGAACAATGCTAGGATGTCTATTCCATAGTTTAGGAGCCAGAGAGGAAAAGGATCTACCTCATTTTTTGTATTTTGATATTCTAGGTATTATTAACAGGCCAGAATTTTGTGATGGTAGTGAACATTATGGAATAAAGCATGATAGAAGGTCACTTAAGAACTGTGGAGCTAGACCATTGAAAGCTTTGTAAGTAATTAACAGAATTTTAAAATTAATATGAAATTTAATAGGAAGCTAATGTGGCGATGATCACATCAGCCCCATTTTATCATATTTCTTGGTTCTAGTCAGTGCTCTAGCTGCTGCATTTTGAACTAACTGGTGTTTATTTACTGACCCTGCAGGACATCCTCCCAGTAATGCATTACAATTATCTAGTCTTGAGGTCATTAACGCATTCATTAGTTTTTCGGCATCAGAAACGGAGAACGTGCCGGAACTTAGCAACATTTCTGAGGTGGAAGAATGCAAATGCTACAAACACTGGAAATGGGATTTTTAAAGCGCAGATTGCTTTCAAATATAACACTCCTATAACAGTTCTTCGCTGTAGAAGACGACGTAATAGTACATCCATCGCGAGTCAAATTATATTTTAGCAGCTTATTTTTAGAGGTTATATTTATCAGTGCTTGGACCCCTCCTCTTCTCGATCTACACTGCATCACTCGGACAACTACATCACATCATTAAGGCACATGGCTTTTCCTACCACTACTATGCAATTTTTGCACAGCTCTAGCTGTCATTCCAGCCTGACGACCCCACCGTCTCGTATCTCTGCCTGCCACTCTGAGATCTCAGCCTGGATAAAGGAACGTCACCTTTTAGCTCAACCTCGCCAAGACAGAACTCCTCGTGAGCCCAGCCAACCCGTCTTTATCACAACATCACTATTCATCTTAGTTCAACTACACTTACGACATCCAGGACAGTCCATAACCTGGTAGTGGTGGTCGATTGCCCACATCTCATCATCATCTCAAAATCCCCTGCCTCACAAAAAGTGATAAATGGAACTAGAGATTGTAACTGCATGTATTTGTTTGGACATTTTATTTGAACTAGAATTATATTTGTTTAGCAGGACACAGGCTTTAGAATATCTAAAGGCAAACATGGCCAGTTAGAACAGGAGGAAACATTTTTTTTTTTATTTTTTTTTTCAATTATTTGTCCACAATTCATGGAAGTTTTGAACCCTTCATTCTAAATTTTACTTCCCTATATGAAAGTTTACCATTGTTCTTTCATTGTTTAACAGTGGCATGATAAGAACCACAGTTAATTAATTAATAATTCCTTACATTTATATTGCAATTTTCTAGGCACTCAAAGCGCTTTACATAGTACTGGGGGAATCTCATGAACCACCACCAGTGGGCAGCATCCACCTCGATGATGCGACGGCAGCCGTAGCGTGCCAGAATGTCCACCACACACCAGCTATAGATGGACAGCGAAGTACAGTGATGTAGCCAATTCATATATACAGTGCATTCAGAAAGTATTCAGACCCCATTTTTTTCAAATTTTATTTTGCAGCCTTATGCTAAAATGCTTTATTATTTTTTTCACATCAATCTACACTCCATACCCCATAATGACAAAGCAAAAAACAGATTTTATTTTATTCCTTCCCCTTTTCTCCCCAATTTGGAATTCACAATGCGCTCTAAATCCTCATGGTGGTATAGTGACTCGCCTCAATCCGGGTGGTGGAGGACGAATCTCAGTTGCCTCCGCGTCTGAGACGTAAATCCGCGCATCTTATCACGTGGCTTGTTGAGCGCATTACCGTGGAGACCAAACGTGTGTGGAGGCCCACGCCATTCTCCACAGCATCCACACACAACTCACCACACGGCCCAGCGAGAGCGAGAACCACATTATAGCAACCACGAGGAGGTTACCTCATGTGGCTCTACCCTCCCTAGCAACCGGGCCAATTTGGTTGCTTAGGAGACCTGGCTGGAGTCACTCAGCACACCCTGGATTCGAACTCTCGACTCCAGGGGTAGTAGTCAACGTCTTTACTCGCTGAGCTACCTAGGCCCCCCAAAAACCAGATTTTTGATTACTTTGCAAATGTATTAAAAAGAAAAAACTGAAACATCACAAGTATTCAGACCCTTTGCTATGACACTTGAAATTTAGCTCAGGTGCATCTCAATTCTCTGGATCATCTTTGAGATGTTTCTACATTTTGATTGGAGTCTGCTTGTGGTAAATTCAATTGATTTGACATGATTTGGAAAGGCACACACCTGTCTATATAAGGTCTCACAGCTGTAAATGCATATCAGAGCAAAAACCAAGCCATGAGGTCAAAGGAACTGCCTGCAGAGCTCAGAGACAGGATTGTGTTATGGGGTATGGAGTTGAGATTGATGTGAAAAAAAAAAAATAGCATTTTAGCATAAGGCTGCAACATAACAAAATGAAGGGATCTAAATAATTTCTGAATGCACTGTAAATAGGGGATAATTAGGACACCATGATGGATAGAGGCTAATGAGCAAATTGGCCAGGACACCATGGTTACACTCCTCCTCTTTTATGAGAAATGCCCTGGGATTTTTAATGACCACAGAGAGTCAGGACCTCAGTTAACGTCTCATCCGAGAGACAGTGCCTTTTTACAGTTTAGTGCCCCTGTCACTATGCTGGGGCAGTAGAACCCACATAGACCGCAGGGTGAGCACCCCCTGCTGGCCTCTCCAACTCCTCTTCCAGCAGAAACCGTAGTTTTCCCCAGGTGGCCGCCTATCCAGGTACTAGCCAGGCTCAACCCTGTTCAGTGGGTAACCAGGCGTGAGCTGCAGGGTGATATGCTAGGTAAGACCATAGATGGCGCCACATTACTGTGGTTAGGTTAATGTTGATAGTCTTTTCTAAAAAAAAAAAAAAAAAAAAAAAAAAAAACTCTAGTATTTGTTATGAAAAAAATAAATAGCTTAAACATATTTAGAAACCTATAACTACAATTTTCACAGCTGTAACAAAATAAAGTCTAATACATTTGCTCTAATAGATTAATATGAATCTATAGTTATATCAGTTAGTGTTACTGCAGTAATAAAAAACATTTTAGGAAGGATGATGATGTGTTTTGAAAACTGTAGTAGAATGTTCTCTGTAGATTTCAAATGGATCACATAAGTTTTGTGGTCTCTGTCGGCCGCCATGATATCGAGTGAAGCACAACTGAATCACTTAAATTTCACTCTGCGCTGTCCCAGAGCTCTGACAATCTTATCTCTGGAGCATGCTGATGTGTGCTGCAGCGGTTCGCGTGAAGCATGCTATATTCACCCCACACAGATGCGCGTGTAAGTTATAAGAGGGATATTTCATGCTTATAGAGTGCTGAACGTGAGATGAATCAGCAGCGGCTCCTAGTCGCCGGACATACACAGAATTTTCAATGAAGGAAAAACCCTGAAAACGTCACCTGCCAAAGTGGCTAGTAAAAATTATGGCGTTAACCACCACTGCCGATTTTTACCCACATTTGGCGGGTTTTAATTTCAAACCCTGGTTACACAGTTCCTGGTCCGAGCTCTGGTCATTTCAATACTAGACCACTGTAATGCCCTGTTGGCCAGCCTCTCAGTTAGCACGATTAAGCCACTGCAGATCAATGTAAAACCTCTTTGGCTGCTTCAATCAGCCAAAGAGTTCTCACATCAACCCACTGGCTACCTGTAGCTGCAGGGAGCATATGCGGGGGCTTCCAGCTGTTCAGACCGGATCACATTGCGGAGTTAACGGACAACGAGAGGCAGTGGAACATGCTTTTACATCAATGAAAGTTGGTGTACAGATGTAACAACATTAAAGAAGATGTGCTGTCCTAATTTGGAAGCTCTCTTTATCAACTGTAAGCCTTTCTACTCGTCTATGTGTGTAAATCCCACCACAAGCACGCGTGAACGCAGCGCTGCAACAGCTGGCTGATCAGACCACAGACACAGAACAATCCCCGGATTCACTCATTATTATTCTCGCCGATTTTAACAAAGCCAACGACCCCTCTGTCAAGCTCCTAAAGTTTGCAGACAACACTAATGTTATCGGCCTCATCCAAGGTGACGGTGAGTCTGCATACAGAAGGGAAGTTGAACGGCTGGCTCACTGGTGCAGTCATAACAACCTGGAGCTCAACACACTCAAAACAGTGGAGATGATTGTGGACTTTAGAATGGTGAGCGGGGTCAATGTTGGGGTGTTCCTCCTAAACAGCACTGTAGCAGCAGTGGTGTCATTCAGGATCCTGGGCACTACCATTTCACAGGACCTGAAGTGGGACACCCACATTGACTCCATTGTGATAAAGGCACAGCAGAGGTTGTACTTCCTTCACCAGTTGAAGAAGTTCAACCTGTCACAGGCACTGCTAATGCAGTTCTACTCAGCAGTCATTGAGCCTGTCCTCTACACTTCAATAACTGTCTGGTTTGGTTCAGCTACGAAATCAGACAATGGAAGACTACAAAGGACAGTTCGGACTGCTGAGCAGATTACTGGTTTTCCCCTGCCCTCCCTTCAAGAACTGTACATTCCCAGGGTCCCAAGTTCCCCAGTTAAACATTCTGTTAACACACATTAACCCTCCTATTGTGTTCGGGTCAAATTTGACCCGTTTCAAGTTAAAATATTTCATAAATATTATCCATTTTTTTTTATTGGAACAAGGCTTCAAAATAGCTATATAAAAACAACAAAACCAATGGTTATAATTTTATTTTATTTTGAAGTTCTCTAAAAAATTAAAATTCATCTAGGTGCTTCTGTGGATGAAATTTTACTTAAACTTGTCTCAAACTCTTATTTGGGTTGGGTTTGATCCACAAAACTACCCAGAATGTTTTATTGCTGCATGCCATACTATTAAAAACCAATGTTTTCTGTGGGTCTGATTTGATCCTATATTTGATAATTTGGTTTGATGAGATTTTTAACATCAAATGTGGCCTTTGCACCACAAAATAAAAAAGTAAATATAGAAAACACCTTTGACGAGTTCCCACAATAGCCCATGACATATTAAGTGAAAACAGAGCTGGTTTTTCAAGTTCCCATTATGTACTATAAGTATAGATAGATATGCAATAATTATAGATATGCAGATATTGACTTTTGGATGACAAATTGCTTGCTATGTTCCTCATTTGTAAGTGGTTTTTGATAAAATCGTCTGCTAAATGACAATGTAAATGTAAGTGTGATTTTCAAGGACAGATTTATCAAACATAATATTCAAGTTCTTAACTGTAGAAGACGATGTAACAGTACATCCATTGAGAGACAAATTATATTCTAGCATCTTATGTTTAGAGGTCTTTGATATCATTGATACATTCTGCTAACTTTGAAAATTAGGACATTTTATCAGGTCTCAAGAAAATATAAATCTGAGTATCGTTGGCATGACAGTGAAAACTAATACCTTGGTTTTCGATAATGTCCCCCAGGGGAAGCATATACACTGACAAAAGCAGAGGATCTAAAACTGAGCCCTGTGGCACTCTATACTTTACTTGATCTGAGTGGTAGTGGTCAGATAAATAGGACCTAAACCATGCTAATGCCTGCCCACAAATGCCAACATAATTCTCAAGCCTATCCAAGAGAATGTCAAGATCTATGGTATCGATGGCAGCATTAATATCTGAAAGCACTAGAAGAGAAATGCAGCCATGGTCCGATGGTAAGAACAACTAATTGGTTACTCTGATAAGTGCAGTCTCTGTACTATGATGGGGTCTAAATCCTGACAGAAATTCTTCACAGATAACATTTCCCTGTAAAAATGAACATAGTTGGCAGGACACTACCTTTTCTAATATTTTAGACAAAATGGAAGATTTAGCCAACTCTCCAGGATCAAGCTGTGGTTTCTTGATAAGCAGTTTGATAACTGCCAGCTTGAAAGTTCTTAAACCTAAATATTGTGAGGAGTCAATGGAACCACATATTTTAAAAGGAGATTACAGGAAACAGTTATTTCATTAGCTTAGTGGGTATGGGGTGTAGCATACATGTTGGAGAAGACACGGTCTTCTGAAGTGATGTGGCAGATGGTTGCATAATTCCAATTTTCTTTCTGATGGTCTCAGTTTTATTTGTAAAGAAATTCATATAGTCATTACTATTGTGCTGTGAGGGAATATCTGGTTTAATCGAAGCTTTCTTCCTTGTCAATTTAGCCATGGTGCTGAATAAATACCTAGAATTTTTGTGGTGATTTTCTATGAGTTTGCTAAAATATACAGACCTGGCGACTTTTAGAGCCTGTCTGTAGGTAGAGACACTATCCTCCCATGCACCGCGAAACACCTAATTTTGTAATCTTCCCACTTGCATTCCATTTTCCAAGTTACTCTTTTAAGAGCATGAGTATGATCATTGAACCATGGTGCAGAGCTTTTCTTTTTAACTTTCTTTAAAGGGTCACAACACACACCCCTAGTTTTTCACACCTCAGAAAATTAGAAAAAGAATTACTCTCAAAATGAATGGGAAGAGGGAAAATGGGAGAGAGTTGAGCTGCTTCCAAAAACACACAAACAGAGATGGCTGTACCTCACATTATGAGTGGAGATGAAAACAAGAGTATGAGGCGATAGAACATTTTGCAAATCTGCAAAAAGATTTGGATATTTTGTTCAAACTTTTAAGAATGAAGTGAGAACAGCACTCAGAGCAGCCATTTCCATCAAAACCAGCACTACTTTAAGTCTTTACAATCATTCATAGAGGAGTCGCGTGGCGCCATGTGAGGGTCGGACGTGTGAACGGCGAGCTCTGCGAACTTCGCTAGTTTTTAATACTTTACTTTTTGTGTCATAAACTTGTGAGATTTGATACACCCTGTACCATAACTGTTCTATGAAGACAATATGAAAAATAATTTAAAATCCTCGGGCTCTGGAGACATTAAAAGACACTTACGTGCTCAAGCTGATACCCCAGACAGGGCCGCAGACCAGGGACTCAGTTTGGACGGTGCGGCGGGAGAGATTCAGTGTCAACTGTCGAGCATGTCAGCAATGCTGGCGAAGGTCGTTGCTGACTTGGGGGATCTTGCTGTAATACGACGATCGATCACTGCCATGGAGACTACATTTTCTGTGGTGGTTATAAGAGTGTTGGATGTCGAGAAACAAATTGATTATCTGGAGTCATCGGAGAGGGAATTAGCTGCTAACACGCTAGCAACCAAGACAGACTTGGAACACGTTTGGGAAAAGTTGGAAGACTTAGAGAATAGTAGCCGGCGAAAAAACGTCAGTATTGTTGGAATTCCTGAGAACGAAGAAGGCCGAGATATGGTGAAATTCCTAGACGAGTCTGCTCAACATAACAGGCCATAAGCTGGAAATCGAGCGAGCTCACAGAGTTCCGGCTTGGAGATCCGCTGAGGGAGACAAGCCCTGATCAATTCTGGCCAAATTTCTGAGATCATCCGATAAAGATCTCATGTTACGCGAGGCGAGGAGCAAAGGAAGGCTTTCTTGGAAGAACCACAGCATTTTCTTGTTCCCAGATTTTGCGAATTCGACAAGAGAGAAACGTGATCGATTCAAGTAATGCAAGAAACTCTTACATCAACAGAAGGTCGCTTTTGCACTGATGTTCCCAGCCAAATTGAGAACAGACACTAAGGATGGCCGCAAAATATTTGCATACCCACAGCAAGCGATGTCCTTCATAAAGTCAATGGAATGAGTAAGTTATTGTGTGACTCTGTCTATGCAGCCGAGTGGACCTGACTCACTGAGCATTCACTTGACTGTCTGAGGAAACTGAGCGTCACCTTTGTTTCTTTTTGTGCTGGTTCCGCCTAGCGGCTGGGGTATGTTTTGTGGAATAACACTCCTTCGGGACAGTTTGTGGATGAATCTGCATGTTCTTTGTGCTTATGCCTCCTATTGGTTGGAGTTTGTTCTGTGGAATATTTCTTGCAAAGCACTGGAGTGATTAGGGCTTTTTTTTTGCACTCATGTAACAGCCGAGTAGACCTGACTCACTAAACATTCACTTCACTGTCCAAGGAAACTGGGTGCCTTTTTTGTTTCTTTTTGTGCTGGTTCCGCCTAGCGGCTGGAGTTTGTTTTGTAGAAGAACACCTTCGGAACAGTTATGTGGCTGAATCTACACATCTTTGTGTTTATCCCGCATATTGGCTGGAGTTTCTTTTACAGATTATTTTCTGTTGTGTAATTCTGTCTCACAAAATTTTTACAGAAGCACTGGACTTGAGCAATCTGACGGCAAAGTTGTCGTTGGACTGTTTGAGTTTGGAGGGATGGACGCCGTTTGGCGCTGTCGTGCGCGGGGTTAATACGCACGCTTTTCTTTTTTCTGTTTGTTTCATTCGGGGGGGAAGTTTGGGGTTGATTGTTGCACTAATGTTGGAATGTGGTCTTTATAATTTTATTTTTTACACACAATAAATTTTGTCTAATATGTCAAATGTTAATATGAGTGGATTGTCTCTCTCCACGTGGAATGTGAATGGATTTGGGTACCCCATAAAAAGAAGGAAGGTTATTTCATTTCTTAAACGTTAGAAATATGATCGCATTTTTCCCCACAGGAAGCTGAAAAACTTGGGAAGATATGGGGTGGACATGTTTTCTTTAGTGCTGGCTCAAGTAAGAGCAGAGGAGTCATTACATTGATAAGTAAACATCTACAATTCAAATGTCTCAAACAGATTAATGATAAATCAGGAAGAATCATTATTTTTTTAGCAGAAATTCAGGGGCAAAGGTTGGTTTTGGCACCTAACGTTGATGATCAGGTCTTTTTTATAGACCTTGAAGGGATGTTGCAAGCCGCTGGCACCCCTCATGATATAATATTGGGAGGAGACTTTAATCTTTTGATGGACTCAGTCCCTGATCATAGTGAAGCAAAAGTGTGTAAGCCCCCTAGAGCAACAGTGACGCTTCACAGGATGTGTAAAAATCTTGGTCTTGCAGATTATTTGGAGACTTTGAACCCATCTGGTAGGGTACATTTTTTTCATCAGTCCATAAGATTTATTTTAGAATAGATTTATATATATATATATATATATATATATATATATATATATATATAAAGTCCCTCATTTCATCTGTTGTTGATTGCTCAGTTGGAAACATCTTAGTCTCAGATCACGCCCTGGTGAGTTTAGAGGTGTTGCCACATATGGAGAAAAAGAAATCATATAGTTGGCGCTTTGATGTATCCCTTTTGCAAAATCCTGAATTCCAACAAATTATAAAGGCTAAAATCAATGTTTATATGGAGACTAACTGGTCCTCAGTATCCTCTGTGGGTGTGGCTTGTGAGGCACTTAAGGCGGTTCTTAGTGGTTGGATCATACAGAATGCCTCATTCATCAAAAAATCCAAAGCATGAGAACTTGTGGAGTTGGAAGGGAATATTAAAAATGCTGAGGCAGAGCTGAAGCACTGAATGTTGTCTGATTGCCTCAGAGAATTGACCCGATTGAAATACAGATATAATACTATTTTGTCACGGAAGGTGGAGTTTT
The DNA here is from genome assembly GCF_019703515.2 of Myxocyprinus asiaticus. NCBI lineage: Eukaryota > Metazoa > Chordata > Actinopteri > Cypriniformes > Catostomidae > Myxocyprinus > Myxocyprinus asiaticus. Next base: position 47,307,202 of record NC_059364.1, on the reverse strand, counting down.
GGCTATTCAGGGCAAGACAGTCATACTTTGAGATGGGGGACAAAGCAGGGAAGCTTTTGGCTAGATATATAAAGCAGAGAGTGTCTTTTTCTACGATTCCCTCAGTGAAATCTGCTGGTGGTGAAATTTTTACCTCGGCCATTGATATTAATAATGCTTTTAAAGGTCTTGATCTTTATAAACTCAGCAAAAAAAGAAATGTCCCTTTTTCAGGACACTGTATTTTAAAGATAATTTTGTAAAAATACAAATAACTTTACAGATCTTTATTGTAAAGGGTTTAAACAATGTTTTCCATGCTTGTTCAATGAACCATAAACAATTAATGAACATGCACCTGTGGAACGGTCATTGAGACACTAACAGCTTACAGGCAGTAGGCAATTAAGGTCACAGTTATAAAAACTTAGGACACTAAAGAGACCTTTCTACTGACTCTGAAAAACACCAAAAGAAAGATGCCCAGGGTCTCTGCTCATCTGCGTGAACATGCCTTAGGCATGCTGTATGGAGGCATGAGGACTGCAGATGTGGCCAGGGCAATAAATTGCAATGTCCGTACTGTGAGACACCTAAGACAGCGCTACAGGGAGACAGGAAGGACAGCTGATTGTCCTCGCAGTGGCAGACCATGTGTAACAACACCTGCACAGGATCGGTACATCCGAATATCACACCTGCGGGACAGGTACAGGATGGCAACAACAACTGCCCGAGTTACACCAGGAATGCATAATCCCTCCATCAGTGCTCAGACTGTCTGCAATAGGCTGAGAGAGGCTGGACTGAGGGCTTGTAGGCCTGTTGTAAGGCAGGTCCTTACCAGACATCACCGGCAACGTCACCTATGGGCACAAACCCACCTTCGCTGGACCAGACAGGACTGGCAAAAAGTGCTCTTCACTGATGAGTCGTGGTTTTATCTCACCAGGGGTGGTGGTCGGACTCACTTTTATCATCGAAGGAATGAGCGTTACACCGAGGCCTGTACTCTGGAGTGGGATCGATTTGGAGGTGGAGGGTCTGTCATGGTCTGGGGCGGCATCATCGGACTGAGCTTGTTGTCATTGAAGGCAATCTCAATGCTGTGCATTACAGGGAAGACATAATCCTCGCTCATGTAGTACCCTTCCTGCAGGCTCATCCTGACATGACCCTCCAGCATGACAGTTCCACCAGCCATACTGCTCGTTCTGTGCTTGATTTCCTGCAAGACAGGAATGTCAGTGTTCTGCAATAGGCCAGCGAAGAGCCCAGATCTCAATCCCATTGAGCACGTCTGGGACCTGTTGGATCGGAGGGTGAGGGTTAGGGCCATTCCCACCAGAAATGTCTGGGAACTTGCAAGTGCTTTGGTGGAAGAGTGGGGTAATATCTCACAGCAAGATCTGGCAAATCTGGTGCAGTCCATGAGGAGGAGATGCACTGCAGTACTTAATGCAGCTGGTGGCCACACCAGATACTGACTGTTACTTTTGTTAACAGTCCCCCCTTTGTTCAGGGACACATTATTCCATTTCTGTTAGTTACATGTCTGTGAAATTTGTTCAGTTTATGTCTTAGTTGTTGAATCTTTTTATGTTCATACAAATATTTACACGTTAAGTTTGCTGAAAATAAAAGCAGTTGAAAGTGAGAGGACTTTTTTTGCTGAGTTTAGTTCTACGTCTTCGTCTAATGATGAAGATATTAGAAACTTTGTGGAACCATTACCACTCCCTAAACTGACGACTGAGCAAAACAATTCTCTTGATCCTGAGATAATCTTGGAGGAGCTTGGCAAGGCTCCGGGGCCAGATGGCTTTGCCGCTGAATTTTTTAGATCTTATACTACAGAACTGGCTCCACTTTTGTTAGAAGTTTATATGGAATCATTAAAGAATGGAAAGCTTCCGCCAACCATGACACAAGCCCGGATCAGTCTGATTCTTAAAAAGTATAAAGATCCAAGCGAGTGTAAGAGTTACCATCCAGTTTCCCTGATCCAGCTAGAGGTAAAAATATGGTCAAAAATTCTGGCTAACCGATTAAGTAAAGTTATGACATCTCTTATACATATAGATCAGGTGGGGTTTATTCGGGGCTGCAGCTCTTCTGATAACATCAGGCATCTCATCAATATCATGTGGTCAGTAGCGAATGATCAGTCTCCGGTCGCTACCATCTAACTTGATGCCGAAAATGCGATTGATATGGTAGGATGGGATTATCTTTTTAAGATTTTGGAAATGTATGGGTTTGGGCAGGGTTGCCCTCTTTCCCATTTATTGTTCTGTCTTGCCCTAGAACCATTAGCAGCGCGATAAGAAAGGAGGATGATTTTCCAGGGGTGGTTGCGGGAGGTGTGGCGCATAAGCTTCTGCTTTATGCAGATGATATTTTATTATTTGTCTCTATGCCTTGCCTCCACATAATTATTAATTCCTTTTCCAAGTTCTCAGGATACAAAGTCAATTGGTCTAAATCCGAAGCTTTGGCTCTGACAGCCTACTGTCCAGTAACGGCTTTCCAGCCGGGCACCTTCCAGTGGCCCAAACAGGGCATTAAGTATTTGGGGATTTTATTCCCAGCAAATTTGTCTGATTTAGTTAGTGTTAATTTTGACCCTTTAATAAAAAGTTTTTCGAGTGATGTGGGCAGGTGGGCTTCATTACATTTATCGATGATTGGGAAGTTTAATGTTATTAAAATGAATTGTATTCCAAAATTTAACTACCTGCTACAATCTCTCCCTGTAGATGTCCCCCTCTCTTATTTCAAGCAATTTGATAGCATAGCAAAGTCCTTCATTTGGAATGGTGAACGTCCCAGATTGCATTTTAATAAGTTACATAGGCCAATAGACAAAGGTGGGCTAGGCCTACCCAAGATTTTGTTTTATTATTATGCGTTTGGCCTCAGGCATTTGGCTGATTGGTCGCTTCCACCTGAAAGAGCCCCCGCCTGGTTTTCTATTGAACAGGATGTCCTTGCCCCTATTTTGCCACTGCAAAGCCTTTCTATCAAAGTAACCAGAGAAGTTAATTCACACCCCGTTATTTCACATTTGCATGTGATTTGGACGAGTGGCCAGAGTATTTAATTCGGACATTTATTTAAATGTTGCCTCAAGCATATAGCTAAACCCCAAATTATGTATCAACAAGTCCCCTTTCTGCTGGTCAGAGTGGATTGTGAGGGGGGTTACTACACTCGGCGACCTGTATGAGAGTGGAGTGTTGAGATCTTTTGAGAATTTGGTTCATCATTTTGGGTTTCCCAGATCTCAGTTTTATAGGTATTTACAGCTGTGCCACCTGCTCTGTATTGTTTTTGGGAGTAGCACACACCCCCCTAAAGTGGCAGATACTCTGGGAGAGGTGATTACTGCTTTTGGAAAAGGTCATGAGGCATCAGTGTATTACTCCCTGCTAATTCAGAGTCTGGGGGATGGAGCCTTGACTTCTCTCAAGAGAGTATGGGAAAAAGATTTGAATTTGGTATTGGAGGATGGAGTGTGGACTAAGATTCTGAAAAATGTCAAGTCTGTATCTAGAGATGCAAGGGTTCGCCTTATGCAATTTAAGATTTTACATAATTTTATTGGACCCCCTCTAGATTATATAGACTTGGTCTTAAAGACACACCCACCTGCTGGCGATGCCAATCAGAAGTTGGAGACATTACCCATGTCTTTTGGGGGTGTGTTAAGATCCAGGAGTTTTGGTTGAGGGTTCGGAGTTATTTGTGTGATGTTTTGAACATTCAGGTTTTGCTTTGTCCCAGACTCAGTATTTTGGGTGATGGGGCGGTCATGAAATTAGGGGATAATCACATTAAAAATTAGGTTCTGACCAGTCTCATGATCGGCAGGCAAGTCATTTTAAGGGGTTGGAAGTCAAATGGAGCACCCTTTTTTTCGGAGTGGTGTGTGGAAATGGGGAGGGTAACTGCATTTGAGGAAGCGGTAAGTAGAAGGCTGGGGTTTAGGGACTTATTTGTTAAAAAATGGGGCAAATATTTAGTTTTTTGGGGGGACTCTCGGGGAGGGGATGTGGAGAGTGTAGTTTAGTTTAATCATGTATGCTTATTATTATTTTATTTATATGTATACATCACAATAAATTTCTTATTTACATCGTTTTTAGTCCTTGCTTGAGATTGCGGCAGTATGCACATACAGAACTCTATGAGCAACGGCTGAGCTGGTTACTTAGACGCCTATGATTGGTCGTTGCATTTATGTGCTCAGCTGACAAAAAAAAAAATAAACAGTATTATTTTGTTAGAATTATAATGCATATGAAACAATTCTCAATTAACCATGCTTTTGGGAAGTCAGACTAATTTCAGTTAATCAGTTCTTTCAAAATGTGTTTTTCACTTATTGCAAATATTTCACATCAGCATTTTTCTTGCTTTGTTTCTTCACTGTTATTTTCAGGGCATAAACTTTATGCATAGTTGTTTGAATAGTTTAATAGTATACATAATTATTAATAGTGTACATGCAATGAAAATCAGACTAATGCCATGCAGACTTCAATTGTTGTGCACTAGCCAATTCAAGTCACTTCACTTTAGTTGTATTATTTTATATATATTTGGATTATGATCACATCTCATAAAACTGGACTGTTTTGTCTATATAGCAGTCTGGAAAATGTCAGAGCCTGCAGTGGTCAAATTTGCATTTGAAAATTTTGAAGAAGATTCTGAAAATAAGAAATGGAGAGCAATCTGCAAAATATGTCACACATTAATAAGTGAAGCACGTGGTACAATATCATCATTCAATAGGTAATTTAGTCACATTGTCTTTGACATGTTTTTTTTTAATTATTTTTTTTTAAATATTATTTCCCATTTGCTAGACTGCTAACTTTCTTAAAATGAGAATTTTAACATATAGCTATATTAAAGCACATAACCATGCCTACCAATCTGCAAACTCTTTAAAATGAAAATTATGTAAAATGATATTTGATTTCATACTAGTGATGACTATCATCACAAGGCAATTTAGGCCAGCCATGTTTTCAATGAAAACGACAATTCTTAGTATCATATTACAATATTTTGTTTTATTAATGAACAGGGGAATTTTCCAGAGGTGGGGTCTTGATCTTGTGGTCTTGGTCTCAAGACATCTCGAGACCATATAAACATGGTCTGGGTCTTGGATGGTCTAGTCTTGGTCTTGTCTTGGTCTCAAGGGGTCTAGTCTTGGTCTGGGTCTGGGTCTTGGAGGGTCTGGTCTTGACTACACCTCTGATCTTACAGTTAAGTCAAGTCATTTTTATTTGTATAGCGCTTTTCACAGCACATCGTTTCAAAGCATCTTAACAGAAAATTATGGTTTAACAGAAAATTAAGCTGTAATATCTGTAATGTCTTAAAGTCATCATTGTGCAGTTTGATAAAAGCATGATTGTAAATTGTGCCTTAAAATAAATAATTTTTATAAATTAAATAATATTGTATTTACACCCACAGTGAGCAAACTAGCTAGCTAAAGGTGACTGTGGCAAGCAACACAAAACTCCATAAGTTGTTAATGGAGAAAAATAACCTTGGGAGAAACCAGGCTCACTGTGGGGGCCAGTTCCCCTCTGGTTACACAGCATGAATATAATGCCAAAATTAGTTATTTATCCATTCGAAAACGAATTCCACAGTTCCAGATAATGTCTCCTAGGGGAAACATATACAGTATAAGGAGAAAAGCAAAGGCCCTAAAACTGATCCCTGTAGCACTCCATACTTTAGTTTGATCTGACAACTCCTCATTTACACAGACAAAGTGGTAGCGGTCAGATAAATAGGACCTAAACCAAGCTAATGCCTGTCCAAAAATGCCACCATAATTCTCAAGCCTAACTAAGAGAATTTTGTGATCTATGGTGTCAAAGGCAACACTAAGATATAAAAATAATTGGAGAAATGCAGTCGTGATTAGATGATTAGATTAATTTTTTTAACTTAAAAGATTAATTTGTAACTATGGTAAGTGCAGTCTCTGTACTATTATGGGGCCTAAATCCTGACTGAATTTCTTCATATATATACTTTCTCTGTAAAAATGAACAGTTGGGAGGACACTACATTTTCAATTTTTTTTACATAAATTACATAAACTCATAAATGAGTTGAGTTCGATCTATAACTAGCCACAACTCCAGGATCAATCTGTGGTTTCTTGATAAGTGGTTTGATAACTGCCAGCTTAAAGTTTCTTGGGACATGCCCTAAGGATAATGAGGAGTGAATAATATTATAATAAGAGGTTCTGAGATTACAGGAACATCTCTTTTAAGAGCTTAGTCGGTGTGGGGTCTAGCATACATGTTGTTGCGTTTAATGGTTTTATACGTTTTTTTAGCTGTTCCTGACCTATGACAGCGAGGGACTAAAGTTTACTCGTAGGGAATAATATGAGACACTGTCTTCTGAGGTGCTATGGCAGATGGTTGCATAATTCCAATTTTGTTTCTGATGATTTCAATTTTATCATTAAAGAAATTCATGAAGTCATTACTACTTTTCTGAGATATAATATCTGGTTCAGTCGAATATTTATTCCTTACCAGTTTAGCCATAGTACTGAATAAACATCTAGGATTGTTGTGGTTATTTTTTATGAGTTGGCTAAAATATGCAGACCTGGCAGCCTTTAGAGCCTGTCTGTAGCTAGAGACCTCTAATTTTGTATTCTTTCACTTGTACTCCATTTTCCGAGCAGATCTCTAGAGAACATGAGTGTGATCATTGTACCACGGTGCAGGGCTTTTCTCTTTAATTTTTTTTATTCTTAGTGGGGCGACACTATCAAGAGTACTAGAGAAGACTGTATCTATATTTTCTGGGACTACATCAGGTTCTTCTGAATCATCATTTTGTTTAAACATAATTTTGGCCACCAACATCTACTCGTAATACTAATTTAACCCATGACTTGTATTACACGTAATTCATTAATATTGGCATTATATTCATGCTGTGAACCTGGTTGCTCACTGGGGGCCTAAAGACAAATAATAATTTTTTAAGGCATAATCTACAACCACATTTTTCTTCAAACCACATAATGATGACTTTAAGATGTTATAGACATTACAGCTCCATTTTCTGTTACAGCATAATTTCCTGTAAAGCTCCTTTGAAACAATGTGTGTTGTGAAAAGCGCTATACAAATAACAATGACTTGACCTGACAAGTGCAGCTTCTATCTACTTAAATAGGGAAAAACTGATATCTTCTAAACAGTTGGTCAAGATTATGATCAAATAACATATTTTAAAGACCCTGTGAAATCAAAGTTAAGTCCATATCTATTAGCTTTAAGGTCATCTATGTGCTAGCGTACTTCTAAACATTGGCAAAATTTGTTTTCAGAAGATATAAGCAGTGCAGTCTTTGTCTTCTGGCTGAAAAACCTGTGCAAAACTTTCTTGAATCAAATACTTTCTAGAATGAAAATGCCCCCTCCCCCTACATCTGTTCAGCGCACATGGCTGTGTTCTCACCTGCGCTGATGATGCCTTCACAGGCATTTCAAAGGAAGCACAATCCATGCTGTAGGATCATTCCAAACAGAATTGCCAATAAGAATCACTTCAAAAGTGAGCTCTGACTGACCATTATCATCTCTCAGACCTCTGAAGCTCTCACAGTGGAGGGTAATTGTCTTCGAAGGAAATAGGGCATGGGGATGATCACTTCTGAATAGAACACGCATGCGGAAGCAGAATGTGCGGAAAGTGGCTGAAGTTTATTCAGGCGTTATGCAGGCATTTTTCAGAGGTTACTAGCACTAGTAAGTGTTCTTTATTCTTTATGTTTAGTGTACAGTGATTCAAAACATTGAAATATTGTGATCTTTTATTCGCTTGATTCTCATTCATCTGTATTGGACTTTCACAATGGCTCCAGCCTCGTCGTAAGCAAAGACTGTGTTTGTTTATGGGCTGGTTATGTAGTAACATGGTCAGTTAGATCATTGTTCGGTTCTCAAGTCAGTGGAAAAACGGTCTGTCTCGGTACTGAGATCGCTTCTCGGTTTCCCCAGCTGAACACGAGCTCTGGAATGAGCAGATGTAAACTAAAGCCTATTGGCTATTTTTTTGAATGGCACAGGCCAAACGACAAGTCCCACCCCAACTTTATGTTTCAGTAGGAAATATGTTAACAGGTTATGGCGCTGATCGAGGCACCTTACAGGGACTTTAAATAAGCAATAAAGTCTGACAACAAAGCTATTATAGATAGAAAAAAACGCTATTTTTCAGGCTGGTCCAGCTAATGGGCATGCACGTTTTTGAGTAAAGTGTTGGCTCTTTTACCTGTAGATGGGATTTACTTTTCTACACCCGCAATATTAGGCATTTTAAATTCTCCCATTTATTTTAATACAAGTGCTCTGTCTCAGCCAGAGATTCTTTTATACAAAGAGATACCAACCTCCGTGGCTCTACCATAAGAGGGAGCTTAACGGTCAACCTGGATCACATGATTCTTCTAAGTCAATCATATAATGACCCTGATGTCAATTAACCACGTTAGAGACTGTTTACCCCGAGATTGGGCACTGGTATTAAAATGAATAAGAAAACTGGAATGCCCAGTGTGGCTGATGTAGAAAAGGAAGCCCTGCCTTACAGCCAATCACCTTTTATATACAAAAGGGTGTCTCATTACGAAGGCTGTTGCTAGGTTGGATGCGTCCTTTGTAGGCATTGATATACCAAGCGTCCTTAACTTAGAATTAGTTTAGTTAAAACTAGATGACCTTCGTAGGACAGATGTAAACAGAATGTATCATGGTTGCTATGACACCACGCATTGCTCTCAACCTGCACAAGTGCTCTGAGTGAGAAGGGAATCTCTGAGGTAAATTTTAGGAGAATTATATTGATCTAGAGAGAAAATAATAAGGATTTTGCGGCTGTACTTTTATATTTACTTTATAATAATTTATTTTACATTGTATATTATTAGGCGGCATGGTGGCTCACTGGGCCTTTCAGTGTGGAATTTGCATGTTCTCCCTGTGTTCGCGTGGGTTTCCTCCCACAAGTCCAAAAACATGCAGCCACTGGGGGTTGCATAAAATCGGGCGTAAAACCTGTGGCAAGTCAAATATGCAGATCACAAATGGTCCGCTGTGGCGACTGCTAATGGGAGCAGCCGAAAGAAGAAGACATTATATATTATTATAATTTTATATATTTTACACCCATATACTGAGATACTTCAACTTAGGAATTAACATCACTTGCATTTAAACATCATAATTTTGGGTGAATCTGTGTCATTTTTTCAAAGAAATTATGTTTATGTTGACGCAAAGAATTGTGGGTTGTAAGTGCCAACGAAGGTTACACCTCCTGTATACTCTGAATTCCTGTGAAAGAAGGTTGCTTTCGAGGGCTGCATTTGGAGTGTCCAACTTGCTTTTCTGAAACAACACAGCCTCTGTGACGTATGTGCTGACAAATGTGACCTCCGGAGCACACAGCCTTTGAAATGAGACACAGCTATCGCCTGTCAGTCGACTAGAGAACGCACATGTGCATTAGCTGCGCCAGCCTGAAAATCTGAGCTAAAAAAGCACAATTTATGATACTATTGTTGTCAGATTTAACTGCTGAAATACAGTATGTCCTTTGATCGTAATCTTGACCAGCTGTTTTGGAGATTTTGGTCTTTACCCATTCAAGTAGATAGGATCTGTACTTTTATGCCATTGGCATCCAAATAGCTGCCCGGGTGGGCAGCATTCCAAAGATGGTAGCTGAGTGAACTGACTTGCCTTGAAAGGGACTTTGACCCTGTTCAGAGTGTTACATCAGTAAATTACCATTTGCGGGTACCATACAAATGAATGAGGAGAGCCGTGTACTGTACTGTCTCTTCAGTATTATATACTGTATCTTCAGAAGTGATATGATAGATGTGGGTGAGAAACAGTTTAAAATTTAAGTCCTTTTTTTACTCTAAATCTCCACTTTCACTTTCAGATGTACAGTACATCTTTCAGTACACATTTGGGATGGCATGAGGGTGAGTAAATGATGAGAGAATTTTTATTTTTGGCTGAACAATCCCTGGGTGAACTATTAATTCTTAGTTACTACTCTGAAAAAGGTATCTTGGGTATTTGTCTTTGAGAGCCGCTGAGTGCCCCCTGGAGGAAGTGCATTTATAACCCTCGCCTCATAGACTCAAGGGGCTCTTGTGGGCGTTCCTAAAATATCTGCATGATGTGTCAATAACTTGTTAATTTTTGTTGGATTGTTTAGCCCAAAGTTCCCAATAACTTAGCAACTTAGCCAGAGTGTAGTTCTGTTATTTCAACATGAAAGAAAACACCATTTTAATAGGGTACTTTGTACTCTCAGTAATTAACTTTTATTCGTAATATTATAACTAATATTTATTTATTATTTGTAATTATTATTATTTTACAGTACTTACTACTTACTATAACGGACAAAAACCTGCAAACCATGGACATTTTCATTATATGAGAGCTCATTAAATGTTTAGAGGTTACAGTTTATAATATAATAATCAAGAATAAACAGAATATAACTCAATAAAAGAAGCAAACTGAAATAAAATAAATGACAGCACTTCCCATTCCTATACTTCACACTCCAACAATTATATTTAATTATATTAACTCTAGCATATAAAATAGTGGGTTTTGATTTCTTATTAGTTTATGTATTTATATATGGTTATTTATTTAAGAGACTCAATACACAAAACAAGTTAAGTTACAAAAATATTGAAATATTTCCCAGTTTTGCTTTTGTGTAGGCTAAATGCAATTTTGGTCAAAGCTGGTGTTTTTTTATTTAAGACAAAGTTTACACAAACGTACATAATAGCATAAGAATAGCATTATAACAGAGTCATAAAGATTACTTGACAGGAATTTGTGAACATATCATTATACTTTTGTTATTTAACATCCTTAAAGTTTGCAAATAATTGTAAAATCATACAATGAAAATCCGGACAGTTGGGGATAAGTGTGCACATTTCTGCTTATGAATATGAGAATTAGCTAACAAAATAAAAAGGTTAACCATAAAATCAAGACCTTTATCTTTATTTTCTTAAAATAAAATGTCTTTCAATGTAAAATAATAATTAACATTCACTTTGCTAAATATATAATTTGCCAGTTCAGTCCAAAAACCATTGACAAACTTAGTTAAAAAACAAATGTGTCAAAGATTTTTTCTCATCACTGCAAAAAGTACAAATGTCATCAATGTCAGTGTATTTTGCAATTAAAGACTTCACATGGTCGATGGTATGTAAATGAAAATGTATTCCTTCATCTTAAAGGGCTGATGTTTGCTTCTGGGAGAAGCGGTGGAGTGACGTCATCAGAAGGCTCCGCCCACGTTCGAGATCGCAAGATTTTCAGTTTGGGAGAGCGCTTAACGAGGAAGGGAAGGATGAGTGTGACATAACTGGTGCTGTTCCGACATCCACACCCTGAGAAACGTATTAAACTCTAAACCATCCACCGAACTATCGTGCAAAATGGGGAATCGTGTAGTTCGCGAAGATTTTGAGTGGGTTTATACAGATCAGCCTCACGCGGACCGGAGGAAAGACATTTTAGGTGAGTCATTTTTCCGCTCTCTCTCACTTTCTCTTTTATACAGTCTACTGATCGATAAAAAATACGCGAGTATATAATGTCTCCTGTAGATCTGAGCGTCATGTTGTTTTGTTGTGCATGTTTATGTGTTCTTGTTAACAGTAAATATCCCATAAGGAAGCAAAAAATGAGCTCCGCGGTTATTTCTTTTCGCGTGTATCGTGTTTTCGGTGTACTTTGCTCATGTTATCTGTCAATAAAGCAAATAGAATGTTTGTACAATTGAAGTGCTTTTTTATCATGGTGTTAGAGATGAAAAAGAGTAAAGCATGACCGTTATCTCACCGCACTTCGTACCATGCTACAGAAAACACTTCACGTTGATTAGAACAAATCAAGACCTGCTGGCTAGCTAGTATCTAGCTAAAACCCGTGCTCTTTTCGAGGACTCGATTATTACCAGCTAATTATAATTTCTAGTATATTGCTAAACTTTGGTTGTTTTTGTTGTTACTTATTTAGTATGTATTGATATTTGTTTTGCCATCCATGATGTATTAGGTGGTAAAGTGAGAGGCTGACAGTCTCATGAGGAGGGTTGTGTAATACTCTCAGTATTCACACGGATTACAAAGAGTGTGGTGATTCATTCATTCTGAATTCACATATGATACCCAGAAGGTACAGAAATGTGATTTTATATGCTGGACTAGTGAATATTGTTGACCTAGAAAAATCCAAATGTTATTTAGTAAAGGAATCCAGGACATTGTGCAAGTTAAAAAAGGGCCATGTGTTGAATAAAGTACCCAGACATTGACTACATGCTATTATTATGAAATGTTAGTATCTTAGTAGGTGAAAAATGATTCTTTGTCCTCTCTTCAACAGATGAAATGACACTTTTTAAACTTAGGCTAATATGGTTAGGTGGTTTGATAATAGAGGTAGACCGATATATTGGTGTGACGACGAGGAGGGAGGGGCCGGGCTAATCAGCTGGGGTCGGTTGCACCAGCTATACATACCTTATAACTTAGCCTAGTTGTGGTGTAAATGGGCACTAAGGGGCCGTTTACACGACAACGTTTTCAGCTAACAGACAACTTTTTATGCGTTTTGGCTGTTTGTTTACACGACAACGGCGTTTTGAGGCCTGAAAACGGGTTTCAAAGTGCAAGTTTTTGAAAACGATGCCGTTATCGTCTCCATGTTAACAAACAAAAACGCGAATTTGTGAAAACGACGTGCACGCGTATTACGTGTTCAGTCTATAGGCATGCGCGCGAGACATTCAGAACTACAATGGCGGACGACAGGACTGTGTTTGTGCTGCTCAAGATTTTTTGACGCTTCTCCAGTAAAGTGTAGATTTACTGCATCACTGCTACGACCAGCGATCGCCATCTTCATTGTTTGTATTCACCGCTCTGTGGAAGAATGCTTATGTGCGCAGGCGCGTAGTGTTTCTTTACAAAGTGACGTCGGCAACTACTGGCCTGGCATGCATAATACAGTGTTTTTTGTCGTTTTGGCGGATCCGTGTGAACTGGGGTCGTTTTGACAACGTTGTCGTCTTTACGCGAAACTTTTCAAAAACGCAAAGGAAAAGCTTTTCCATTTTTAGTACATTGTTGTCGTGTAAACGTACCCTAAGTCACAATTTACGCACTACTACATATTTCAGCATTGCACCACTGAACTTGGGTAGAACGTAACCCTATGTATAAACTAAACATTTATGGAAGCCTCTGACCAGGAGTAACTGATGGAATAAAAAAGCAGACTCATTTAATGACATCAGTTGAGCTCATGTTTTGCGTGACAGGCATCAATCATTTCGACTTACACTACCAGTCAAAAGTTTAGGGTCACTTACTCATTCTTTATTATTATTATTTTTCACATTTAAGGATAATACAAAAGTCATCAAAACTATGGAAGAACGGTGTTATATTTGAGCATCTTCAAAGTAGTCACCCTTTGTCTAGAATTTGCAGACATGTACTCTTGACATTTTCTCAACCAACTTCTTGAGGTATCACCCTGGGATGCTTTTTAAACAGTACTGAAGGAGTTATCATCTATGTTGGGCACTTATTGGCTGCTTTTCTTTATTATTTGGTCCAAGTCATCCATTTCAGAAATTTTTTTTTTTTTTTTTTTTTTTTTAATTTTAGTTTTGTAATGAAATCAATTAATATGGTGGCACAATTATATTTTTGTCTACAAAACTAATTTCAAACATTTAAGCATATGCCTTCAAATCCAAAGGTTTTTAAGATCATGTAAATTATTTCAGTCAAGTGACCCCAAATTTTGAACGGCAGTGTATATGATGGTGTTGGCATTTACACTTGTTTACATTAACGGGAGAGAAAAAAAAATAACTTTTAAGCGGCTCTTCAGTATGAAACTGATTTAATGGTGCAGTTTTTAGGGTGCGTCACCCGGTGTCAAGTTTCAACACATTCCAAATATACAGGTGCATCTCAATAAATTAGAATGTCATGGAAAAGTTCATTTATTTCAGTAATTCAACACAAATTGTGAAACTCGTGTATTAAATAAATTCAGTGCACACAGACTGAAGTAGTTTAAGTCTTTGGTTCTTTTAATTGTGATGATTTTGCTCACATTTAACAAAAACCCACCAATTCACTATCTCAAAAAATTAGAATACATCATAAGACCAATAAAAAAAACATTTGTAGTGAATTGTTGGCCTTCTGGAAAGTATGTTCATTTACTGTATATGTACTCAATACTTGGTAGGGGCTCCTTTTGATTTAATTACTGCCTCAATTCGGTGTGGCATGGAGGTGATCAGTTTGTGGCACTGCTGAGGTGGTATGGAAGCCCAGGTTTCTTTGACAGTGGCCTTCAGCTCATCTGCATTTTTTGGTCTCTTGTTTCTCATTTTCCTCTTGACAATACCCCATAGATTCTCTATGGGGTTCAGGTCTGGGGAGTTTGCTGGCCAGTCAAGCACACCAACACCATGGTCATTTAACCAACTTTTGGTGCTTTTGGCAGTGTGGGCAGGTGCCAAATCCTGCTGGAAAATGAAATCAGCATCTTTAAAAAGCTGGTCAGCAGAAGGAAGCATGAAGTGCTCCAGAATTTCTTGGTAAACGGGTGCAGTGACTTTGGTTTTCAAAAAACACAATGGACCAACACCATGAGATGACATTGCACCCCAAATCATCACAGACTGTGGAAATTTAACACTGGACTTCAAGCAACTTGGGCTATGAGCTTCTCCACCCTTCCTCCAGACTCTAGGACCTTGGTTTCCAAATGAAATACAAAACTTGCTCTCATCTGAAAAGAGGACTTTGGACCACTGGGCAACAGTCCAGTTTTTCTTCTCCTTAGCCCAGGTAAGACGCCTCTGATGTTGTCTGTGGTTCAGGAGTGGCTTAACAAGAGGAATACGACAACTGTAGCCAAATTTCTTGACATGTCTGTGTGTGGTTGATGCCTTGACCCCAGCCTCAGTCCATTCCTTGTGAAGTTCACCCAAAATCTTGAATCGATTTTGCTTGACAATCCTCATAAGGCTGCGGTTCTCTCGGTTGGTTGTGCATCTTTTTCTTCCACACTTTTTCCTTCCACTCAACTTTCTGTTTACATGCTTGGATACAGCACTCTGTGAACAGCCAGCTTCTTTGGCAATGAATGTTTGTGGCTTACCCTCCTTGTGAAGGGTGTCAATGATTGTCTTCTGGACAACTGTCAGATCAGCAGTCTTCCCCATGATTGTGTAGCCTAGTGAACCAAACTGAGAGACCATTTTGAAGGCTCAGGAAACCTTTGCAGGTGTTTTGAGTTGATTAGCTGATTGGCATGTCACCATATTCTAATTTTTTGAGATAGTGAATTGGTGGGTTTTTGTTAAATGTGAGCCAAAATCATCACAATTAAAAGAACCAAAGACTTAAACTACTTCAGTCTGTGTGCATTGAATTTATTTAATACACGAGTTTCACAATTTGAGTTGAATTACTGAAATAAATGAACTTTTCCACGACATTCTAATTTATTGAGATGCACCTGTATATAGTATATTCAAATGAATAAATGTCTATTTTTCCAGCCTGTTGTATTAGTATTTATTTATCGGAGATAACTTTTAATATGTGCAAGTGTTTCAGTGTATTTCGTCTAAATCAGCCTCTCGCCCAAATCAGCCTTTCATATAGTGGAAAGCACACTCGTGCTTCCCCCTCTCTTTCGCTCTCGCACAAACTCTACTTATATACACACACACACACTCTGGAGCAAAGTCAGTGCAGGGTTGTAAACAGTTGTTTAGCAATGGAAAAGCTGTATACAAGAATACTGAAAGTATACTGCTGAGAAGTATACTTAAACTTACATCTTGGCAGTTTGAAGTGATGTTATTACCAGTGTTGGGTAACGTTACTTTTAAAAGTAACTTGTTAGAATATTGCGTTACTCCTTAAAGTAACTTACTTAAAAAGTTTTTTTTTTAATTTTATGGAAACTAAAGCATTACATTAGTTTTGCATTACTTCTCACTGCCACTCTCTCTTCTGCTGTACATTCAATACAAATACAAGAGATATGTAGAGGCATTACAGGTCATGCTAGCTACTGTACAATACTCATGTCAAAACAACACACTAAACAAACAGATATTTAGAAAGTCTACAATCAGTAGGTCTTCATATCATATTTATAATAAAGACTCAATAACTGGAATATGCATGATTTGTTTTTCCATCGACATGGCAGCCAACATGAATAATGAAGAATAACCACTGCCTTACCTACAGTAGCAAAGTCCAACACTTAAACCTGCATCATATGTCATCATGTGCGGTGCCCATCAACAATGCCAGAGTCAACTTGAGATGTTTTTCATAAGTTAGGATAATTTTCAGTGAGGAATGCCAACCTAACATGTTCAAGGAATAAGTATGATGAATAAATTACTATTTTTCACTTAAGTCATCTCAGTGCACGCTTGTTTTGAGCTGATCCACGGTGCATACAGACGCCACAACTTCAGAGGTGCATGTTGATACAACTTGAATGGAATCATTTTTAAAGGAATACCCTAGTTGGGTGCTAGGAATAGCAAATTTTCATTTTTGGGTGAACTATTCCTTTAATGCTACCAAAATGTCTTTAAAGCTTTGTTTCATGAATCAAATTGCTTGTTTATTATAGAACAAAAATGTAGAACATTTTTAGTAACTAAAACACTTTTTCTGCATGCACAATTGATGTAGAACTGAGTCACTGATCCAGAGTCAGCTTTTCTCATCCCATTCTCCCAGTTACAGGGAGCTCTAACACGGAGCAGTTTGGCTTCATAAGTCAGTGAATTGAGCGAGTATTTCACTCTGTATATCATGTCGTGGCCATTTTTTTTTAAATGCAGCGTGTATTTACACATGAATCAATAGCGTTTCACTCAACCGAATGTTGTTGACCTCATATTATGTTAAACCACAATATGCGCATGCACGTTAGTGAGTTGATTGACAGGCGATGTCTGTATCTAAAAGTTGATTGGCTCTTTTACCTGTAAGGTGGGACTTCCTTTCTACATCCATTGACTGTTGGTTGCTAGAGCTTCTTGGCTGGGTGTTCCAGTTTCTCCCATTCATCTCAATAGAAGTGACTCGTCTCTGCTAAATAGTCTCTGGCTTCACACTCTAGAGAAATACAATGCCCATCATGCACTACCTCTCCTCCTCAAATTTTGCACACTTTTACTCCTGATTTCTCACAATACAGGGACAGTAGAGGTGTACAAAAGCATTGCGTTACTTTATTAAAAAAGTAACTCCGATATTACGGTCTAAAATAAAAAATATTGCGCTACTTTAAAAGTAATCTTGATTACGTAACACGTGTTACTTTTATCGCATTACTCCCAACACTGATTATTACTGATGAGACGAGATGTACGAGAGCCGCATCAAACAGGTAATTGCACACGCAATCTCTCTCAGTTTCTCTCTTTCCCTCACTTGCACAAACGCTCTACCTTGTTACTTCAGTAAGTGCTCCAGTAAAGCACCACAAGCATCACAATTCTCCATTGCTAGTGTAACCCTGGTTAAATAATTGTTCATATTGTTTATAAGATTGCTTGACTAGAATATTATGCCCATCCATATGTCGTAAATTCTTCGTACATCAATAAATATGTATATCTGAAATTTAAGAAATGAGTAACAACCAATCGGAGCAATGCATTGTTAGCTCCGCCTCTCTTGCTTACGAATAGCGTCACGCAGTTAGAAGACAGACGCAGAGCGACAGAGAAACACGTTCTTGTGTGAGTGTTAAAATGAAAAAATATAACCCATAAACTGTTCAAAATACATATAAATTGAATGAATCAGATTGTCACTTCAAGATCTTGGATCATCAGGTGTTAATCGGGCAATCCAAAACTTATGTGCTGACTCGGTGAGTTTACCACTGATATATCTATCCTTAAAAATGAATGACAAAACATCAGATTATTAGTGTTTTATTTGTTGTTTGTGTAAGAGACAAAATGATGCAATATTGTGATGTTGTATGGGATGGTTTGTTTATTACACGGTGGTTAGGCCGGACCGCATGGTGTATTGCATGTTTGCAGCTGTTGACGCCATTTTGGTTGTACGGGCCTATAAAGAAAGAAAAGAGAGAGAAAAGGACATGAATAGACAGGTAATTGAACATATCACTTGTTATGCCAATGATATACATGTATGTGCTTAATTTGTTCCCTGTGTTGTATATCTTGTAGTAAATCATTTATTGTTACATTATATTGAAACTATATTCTGGTCTGTGGTCAGGCCAGGTTTTTTTTTTTCTGCGTGGATATTCTTCTGAACTGGATTCCTTTAATTGATGGCGAGCCACCCACCTTGATGCAGAAAGTATAACGGACCTAGAGTAAAGGACACTTCTTCTCACTTTATCATTTCTCTTCAGACAAGTAAGAGAGTTCGTTCACAGAGACTGATTCTTTTACTTTATGGGACTGAAACATTTCAGGAACACAACTAAAGGAGTTAAGACTGATCCATTTTCTTATTGAAAAGGATTTTTGAACTTAAAAACTGAATTCAGTGTGGGTAACATACATCATTGATTTAAATGTGTTTTCTTCCATTTCTGTTCACTTTTTACAGTGATTGCGATTGTAATTACTACTAAATGAAGGAAGATTTAGAGGGTGCACCCAGGGTATGTTCATATATATAGTTATTGTGTTTTCTCTGGTCATTGTTGTTGTTATGGTAATGTGAAAAAAAAAGAAAGAAAACAAAACACTAAAGATTCAAAGTAAAGAAAACATTTATGGTTAACCCACCTTCTGCCTCTGTCTATTACTCAGCACCACTGCCGCCTCTTTTTGCATACCTTGTAGTCTTCTGATAATATTGTCTGGTCCAGTAGTCAGTGAGGTAAGACCTGGTACACTAGTTCTAAAGTGACATTTTTGAACAAGCAAAAAGGGCCTGGTTGTTTCAAAACAAGACGCTGAAACCTTGGTGGAAGAAAGTAGTTCTACTCACAAGAGCATATTAGGGACAAAAACCAGAAAATGTCTTGAGATAAAACCCTGAATGATGTCTTAAGTTGTGGTAACCGTGGTATAAGCAGAATAATTGACTCCGGCCCATCTTGACCGCATTACCACTTCGGGGTGTGCATTATTTTTCAATGATTCAATGGTCCGTCATCAATTATTCCTTGCATGTTCTTTATTAGAATACATGTTGGAGTTACTTTTTAGTTGAGTACATTATTATTTATAAGCTGGATAATCAAATTGTGAATCGTCCTTAAGTTTGGAAAAAATTGTGATTTTATTTTTTTGCCATATTGCCCAAGGTCACATGAAAAAAAAAAAAAATATGCAGCCTTATACATGGATTCCTTAACACTGACTGACTAATAGTTTTGTACATCCCTATCCTTAACCTGCAAATTCTGTATTAAAGAATGAAACAAATGTCATGTCAGACACAACTGTTCAATAAACATTTATTTCTTTTATTTTTCTTATTATCGTCAATCGTGTTATCCCTATTTTTTTTTTAATTAACATTATTTATTAAATCATACGATAACAAGGAAATGCAAAACACACACATATATAAAATCAACATTTAAACCCAACCACCCCCTCTCCCCAACCCCGCCCCCCCAAAAAACAACCCTGTGGTCAAACATAAGTAAATATATAGAAAAAAACAAACAAACAGACACACACATATATAATATATACAAACATAAATACACGTACGTATGTACATATGCACACATAATAATCATACTAACTATATTACACCACTAGAGCCCTCAAAAACTCCAAATACCTGCCCCATTTCCGGATAAACAGATCCAAGCCACCCCATCTTCCCGATGACGACACCTCATAAGCCGCCACCCTCCCAACCTCCGTGCACCACTCCGGATATGGGGGCGCACTAGCTGACCTCCAGCCCCTCAAAATAACCTGCCTGGCGATCATCACACAGGTCAGAAGCCAATTTTCTATATGACTATCCTCCACATCAGTGACCACCCCATCACCCAGAACACAAAGTCTGGGGCAAAATGAAACCCGAGTGCCTACCACATCAGACACAAAATTCTGAACTTTCAGTCAGACTTTCTGGATCTCAACACACCACCAAAAAACATGGGCCATGTCTCTATCCTCCGATTGGCATCGCCAGCAGGTGGGTGTGTCTTTAAGACCAAGCCTATACAATCTAGAGGGGGTCCAATAAAATCTATGCAAAATTTTGAATTGCATAAGACACACCCTTGCATCTCTAGATGCAGACTTGATGTTTTTAAGAATCCTAGCCCACACTCCCTCCTCCAATACCAAGTTGAAGTCTTTCTCCCATACTCTCTTGAGAGAAGTTAAAGCGCCGTCCCCCAGACTCTGAATTAACAGGGAGTAATACACTGATGCCTCATGACCTTTTCCAAAAGCAGTAATCACCTCTCCTAGAGTATCTGCTGCTTTAGGGGGGTGTGTGCTACTCACAAAAACAGAACAAAGCAGGTGGCGCAGTTGTAAATACCTATAAAACTGAGATCTGGGGATCCCAAAATGTTGAACCAGATTTTCAAACGACCTCAACACTCCACTCTCATATAGATCACTGAGTGTAATAACCCCCCTCCCAATCCACCCCGACCAGCAGAAAGGGGACTTACTGATACACAATCTTGGGTTCTGCCATATGCTCGAGGCAACATTTAAATAAATGTCCGATTTAAACATTCTGGACACTTGTCCATACCGAGTGTATGTGCGAAATAACGGGGTGTGACTTAACTTCTCAGATTAGTTTGATAGAGAGGCTTTGCAATGGTGAAATATGGGCAAGAACTTCCTGTTCAATACCAAACCAGGGAGGGGCTCTCTCAGGTGGAAGAGACCAATAAGCCAAATGTCTGAGACTGAACGCGTAGTAATATAACAAAATCTTGGGTAGGCCTAGCCCATCTTTGTCAATCGGCCTATATAACTTATTGAAATGCAATCTGGGATGCTTACCATTCCAAATGAAGGACTTCGCTATGCTATCAAATTACTTGAAATAATAGAGTGGTACATCTACAGGGAGAGATTGTAGCAGGTAGTTAAATTTTGGAATACAATTAATTTTAATAACATTAACCTTCCCAATCATAGATAAATGTAATGAAGCCCACCTGCCCACATCGCTCGAAAACCTTTTTATTAAAGGGTCAAAATGAACACTAACTAAATCAGACAAATTTGCTGGGAATAAAATCCCCAAATACTTAATACCCTGTTTGGGCCATTGGAAGGCACCCGGTTGGAAGGCCATTACTGGACAGCATGCTGTCAGAGCCAAAGCTTCGGATTTAGACCAATTGACTTTGTATCCTGAGAACTTGGAAAAAGAATTAATAATTATGTGGAGGCAAGGCATCGATCTGGTGGGGTCGGAGACAAATGATAAAATATCATCTGCGTAAAGCAGAAGCTTATGCGCCACGCCTCCCGCCGTCACCCCTGGGAAATCACCCTCCTTTCTTATCGCGCTGCTAATGGTTCCAGGGCAAGACAGAACAATAATGGGGAAAGAGGACAACCCTGCCGGGTGCCCCTATTCAGAGTAAAATAATCTGAAATTAATCAATTTGTTTGTACCGCTGCTACTGGGTGTCTGTAAAGTAACTTTACAGACTTTATAGACCAATAAATGTACTCCGAACCCATACATTACCAAAATCTTGAAAAGATAATCCCATTCTACCATATCAAATGCCTTTTTGGCGTCAAGTGAGATGGCTGCTACTGGAGTCTGATCATTCGCCACTGACCACATGATATTGATGAAACGCCTAATGTTATCAGAAGAGCTATGCCCCCGAATAAGCCCCACCTGATCTATATGTATAAGAGATGTCATAACTTAATCGGTTAGCCAAAATGTATGACAGAATTTTTACATCTAGCTGGATCATTGTCCTTTTTAAGAATCAGACTGATCCGGGCTTGTGTCATGGTTGGAGGAAGCTTTCCATTCTTTAATGATTCCATATTAACTTCTAACAAAAGTGGAGCCAATTCTGTAGCATAAGATCTAAAAAATTCAGCTGCAAAACCATCTGGCCCCGGAGCCTTACCAGTACGTAAGGACTTAATTACCTCGTCAAGCTCCTCCAAGGTTATCTCAGAATCAAGAGAATTTTTTTATTTAGGAGAGTTCTTATGGTTCCACAAAATTTCTAATATCTTCATCAGTAGACGAAGACGTGGAACTATAGAGATCAAGATAGAACTCTTTAAAGGCATTATTAATATCAATGGCTGAGGTAAAAATTTCACCATTAGCAGATTTCACTGAGGGAATGGTAGAAAAAGACTCTCTCTGCTTTATATATCTAGCCAAAAGCTTCCCTGCTTTGTCCCCCATCTCAAAGTATGACTGTCTTGCCCTGAATAGCCAAAACTCCACTTTCCGCGACAAAATAGTATTATATCTGTATTTCAATTGGGTCAATTCTCTGAGGCCATCAGACAACATTCGGTGCTTCAGCTCTGCCTCTGCACTTTTAATATTCCCTTCCAACTCCACGAGTTCTCGTGCTTTGGATTTTTTGATGAATGAGGCATACTGTATGATCTGACCCCTAAGAACTGCCTTAAGTGCCTCCCAAGCCATGCCCACAGAGGATACTGAGGACCAGTTGGTCTCCATATAAACATTGATTTCAGCCTTTAACATTTGTTGAAAATCAGGATTTTGCGCCAACTATATGATTTATTTTTCTCCATATGTGGCAACACCTCTAAACTCACCAGGGCGTGATCTGACACTAAAATGTTTCCAATTGAACAATCAACAACAGATGAAATGAGGGACTTATATATATAAAAAAAATATATATATTCTAGAATAAATCTTATGGACTGATGAAAAAAATGTATAGTCCCTACCAGATGGGTTCAAGTCGCCAAACATCTGCAAGACCAAGATTTTTACACATCCTGTGAGGCGTCAGTTTTGCTCTAGGGGGCTTACACACTTTTGCTTCACTATGATCAAGGTCTGAGTCCATCAAAAGATTAAAGTCTCCTCCCAATATTATATCATGAGGGGTGCCTTGCAACATCCCTTCAAGATCTATATAAAAGCCCTGATCATCAGCGTTAGGTGCGTAAATATTAGCCAAAATCAGACTTTGCCCCTGAATTTCTGCTAAAACGATAATGATTCTCCCTAATTTCTTTAATCTGTTTGAGATATTTGAATTGTAGATGTTTATTTATCAATATAATGACCCCCCTACTCTTACTTGAGCCTGCACTAAAGAAAACATGTCCACCCCATATCTTCCCAAATTTTTCAGCTTCCTGCAGGGAAAGATGTGTTTCTTGAAGAAACACTATATCACATTTCTTACATTTAAGAAAAGAAATAACCTTCCATTCACATTCCATGTGGAGAGAGATAGTCCACTCATAATAACATTTGACATTTTGATATAATAGAAAAAATAAATTGTCAAAAATAAGATTGTACAGACCACATTTCAACATAAGTGCAACACTCAAACCCCGAACTCCCCCCCCGAACAAAACAAACAGAAAAAAGAAAAACGTGTGCATTAACCCAGTGCGCGAGAGCGCCAACCGGCGTCGATCCCTCTAAACTCAAAAGGTCCATGTATGCATACGAGAGCCCCCGCGACAACTTTGCCATCGGATTGCTCAAGTCCGGTGCTTCTGCACAAATTTTGTGAGGCAAAATTTCATAATAGAAAATACTTTGTAAAACAGACCCCAGCCAACAGGCAGAATAAACACAAAGAACATGTAGATTCATTCACAGAACTGTCTTGAAGGTGTGTTCCTCCACAAAACAAACTCCAGCTGATATAAAGCCATTCAGTTTCCTCGGACAGACAAACAAATGTTACAATTGTTCAGTGAGCCGGCTGTTATGAGTGCAGCAGATGATGTAATCATTCTAATGTCCCTTAAAAATACTCCACAAAAACAAACTCCAGCCAACAGGAGACATAAGCACAAAGAACGAACAGATTCATCCACAACTGTCCCGAAGCAGTGTAATTTCACAAAACACGCTCCAGCCGCTAGGCGGAACCATCATGAAAAGAAACAAAACAGGCATCCCGGTTCCTCGGATGATCAAGTGTCAAATTCACTCGGAGGCCACGTTTAAAAAAAAAAAAAAAAAAAAAAAAAATACACCATGACTTACTCAGCCCATCAAATTTATAAAAGACGTCCTTTATGTGAGCATGTAGATATCCATAGTGACCATTCTCAATCCGGGAACTTCAGTGTAAAAACGATCTTCCCTCAATGCAAAGGTTTCTTGATGAAGTGTCATCCCACAAAACAAACTCTAGCCGCTAGGCGGAGCCAACGCAAAAAGAAACAAAAATAGCGCCCAGCTTCCTCAGACAATCGAATCACTGAACAGCGAGTCAGTCCACTAATATAAGAAACATCAAATGGCTTACTCACTCCAATGTATTTATGAAGGAGAGTGCCAGTTTGGGACATGTAAATACTTTGCTGCCATCTTTGGTGTCTGTTCTCAGTTTAGCCGGAAACATCAGTGCAAAAGCGATCTTCCATTGATGTAAGAGTTTCTTACATTCCTTGAACCGATCGCGTTTCTCTTTTGTCGAATTCGTAAAGTCCGGGAACAAGAAAATATTGTGATTTCTTCCAAGAAAGTTTTCCTTTGCTCCTCGCCTGGCACAACACGAGATCCTTATCGGATGATCTCAGAAATGTGGCCAGAATTGATAGGGCCTGTCTCCCTCAGCAGATCTGCGAGCCAGGACTCTGTGAGCTCGCTCGATTTCCAGTTTATGGCCTGTTATGTCGAGCAGACTCGGGAAGAGCTCATCCAGGAATTTCACCATATCACTGCTGCCTTCATGCTCAGGAATTCCAACAATCCGTATATTGTTTCTTCGGCTCATATTTTCAAGAAATTCCAGTTTTTCCAAAATGTGTTCCAAGTCTGTTTTGGACGCGGGCGGATTAACGGATAATTCCCTTTCTGTTGACTCCAGATAATCAATCCTTTTCTCAACATCCGACACTCTTGTGACCAACTCAGAGGATTTTGTTTCCATCGCCGTAATCGATCGACGTATTACTGCGAGATCCTCCAAGTTAGCGACAACCTTCGACAGTCGACGCTGAATTTCTTCTCCCGATGCCTTCCAAATCGAGTCCCCGGCTTGATCACGTAAGTGTCTTTTAATGTCTCCAGAGTCTGAGGATTTTGACTTCTTTGCCATGTTACCTCAAAGAGCAAATATGTAACTGGGTGTATCGAATCTCACCGGATTATAACATGAAAATATTAAACTAGCAAAGTGCGCAGAGCTCCCAATCACACGTCTGCTTCTCGCATGGCGTCACGTGTCCTCAAACATTTCTTTCTAATAAAAATGGGGTGAACAGATAAGTATATTTTAACATTAAATCACAATACTTTAAAAATCGCAATAGATACTGTATTTCGAATAGGCCACTAAATATAATTGTAATATCGAATCGAGAGGTCTGTGGCAATTCCTAGCACTAGCGGTTATGGAGAGTGTTTTCAAAAGGCTGTTTTCAGTGGAGGAAAACGCCTTGGAGGTGTAAATGTTGCAAAAGCTATGCGTTTTAAAAATAAATTAGTCTGGATGTGGCCAAAGTCATATGGGCTTGGAACATAAGAGTGAGTAATGATGAGAGTACTTTCATTATTGAGTGAACTATTCCTTTAAATAATGGGATAATGGAATTAATAGTAATGCATAAATGAACCTGCTTTGCTCTAGTCACAGTTGCATCTTTAGAAAGGAATCATTTACTGTTTAAATGTTTTGTAGTCATTATTTACTGCAGACTTAATGATATTGTGGTGACCTCAAATATTGAGCACTGACTGTTTAAACAACACATCACTCTGATATTTGTCTCTCTTCATGCTATTTCATGTTTGTCAGCTTTTAGGATGTTTCAATATGCCTACATGTGCTGACAAGACATGCACACCTGTTGCATATAGCATGCAGAAGCTTACATCAGGTCGCTTGATGCTGAAAGACTGACTTTTTCATATCACTTTCTATAAAAAAAAAAAGTAACAACATATCTGATTTTAATGGACATTTGGTTAGAAAAGATCAGCATCTCTCCTCAAGGTGGTCAGTACTTGCATTATAAAATACTTTGGATTAGAGGTCGACCGATATTGGATTTTACCAATAACTAAGTTAGGCAGTACCTGCCAATAACCGATTAATCAACCGATTGTTTTTAAAATTGATACTGAATGAAAAAATAACTCAAAGTAAAATAGTGCTTAACTTTAATATGCAATATTCACAGATAGCAGTGGTATTCGGCTGAACTCTGTGGTGAAGTAGCTGTTCAAACAGACGGAACACAACAGACTGGAACCGAACGCGAGTATCTTGAGACACAATTGAATGTCTTTCCTGACAAATTGTTTAAAAACTCTTATAAGAGAGCAAGACGCAATGGCCAAAGACCTCCACCAACTGTAAGGGGCTGTTCACACCGAACACTTTTGCAACCATCCATTAGTTTTTCTATGTAAACGCACGCTAGATGAAAGTCTTTGTTTCCCTTTGTTTTGTTTATTCAGCGTCTCGTGCAGGAGCGCTTTTTTTTTTTTTTTTTTTTTTTTTTTAGATGATGTGTCTAATTAAAAAGAACTTTAAAAGCATATTGAGACACCTGCTTTCTGTTAAACTGTATTTGTTGCGCTGTGTCTAGCCTTTTTTAGTGCAAGAATGTGATCGATCTGAAGTCATCGTATTACAGTGAGGATAACATTTTTTAATTGAAATCAGATGCGTTTCTGATTTGTTTATACGTTTCTCTTGGCTGCATGCAGATATTAATTTGCTTTCTCATGTCACTAGCTTTAAATATGCAACTTAGCTGGCTAACGAATGCATAAACGTGACCAGCTGTATATAAACTAATGCAGATGGTAATAGATGTAACAATCGTGACATTTAAACATTTGGGTAGGACTTGCGTGTATTTTTGTCACATTGTTCTAACTGCTTGAGGTTAGCTTTAATGTTAGTGTCCTCTCAGCCTTTTCGGCAAACATACTGCTGTCTCTACTAATGCAGCATCTAGTCAACAAATTAATTACTTCATAAAGATATGACAACATGTACTGTATACATTTTTGTTGTTGTTTTAAATCGGCATCTTAAGTGTTCCGCTCCATGCGGAGTGTAGTCTCGTGTCAGAACAAACACCACAAGGCATCAGTGAAGTGATAGTTTTGATTTTGCCTCTAGAGGCCGCTCTCATACTGTGTAACGACAGCGGACCCTTCCCAGCCGCTCCAGTGTTGATTTTTGCTGATAGAGTTCCAGAAATCTGTTATCGGTGCTGATTAATTGGCAAAACGGATTTATTGGTCACCCCCTACTTTGGATGAAAAGCACCCACATTTAAATTACTTAATTACAATGTGCTTTGCGTTGTGTTCCTCTTTTATTTTTGTTGTAATAGCTTTAGAAAAATGACAGCACTGAGGTTTGTTAATAGAGTATATCAAAGCTGAAGTGTTTTTACTTATTTATTTTTTATGTTAAAATACTTTCTACTATCCCAGTTTAATTTGCAGGGACTACAAGCAATCAATTTGTAGGTTGATATCCTCAGTGTAAACACTGTGTAAACCCTTTCAAAACAGCCTGACTCCGCAACGTTGACTTCACCAATGGCGAGTATGATGGAGAGCCTCAAGTCGGTCTCATCACAGGATTTTAATGTGTTCAAAGGACTTCTTTATTATTTTACTCACTATTTTTCAATATTTATTGGGGATTTATTGTGCATATATTTTTATCCGTCCTATTTATTGTACAACCCCAATTGGGACAGTATGAAAAATGCTAATAAAAACAAAAAGGAGTGATTTGTAAATTATATTCACCCTTTGCTATATTGAAAGCACTACAACTACACATTATATGATGTTTTTTTGAAAATGTACAATAACTTCAAATCAGATGATTGCAACACATTCCAAAAAAGTTGAGACTGGCAATTAAAGACTAATAATATTTTGATGAATTGAAATAGCAAGAGGATGTGAAACGGGAGATGCAATTGTGTCCAATATATAAAGAGCCTCCAAAAACAGCCTAGTCCTTCAAGAGCAAGAATCATTCGAGACTTGTCAATTTACCAACAGATGCTTCAGCAAATAATCCAGCACTTTGAGAACAATGTTCGCCAAAGACAAATTGGAAGGATTTGGGTCATTTCACCCTCTACAGTGCACAATATAGTTAAAAGATTCAAGGAATCTGGTCAAATCTCGGTGCGTAAAGGGCAAGACGAAAACCATTTCTGAATGTGCGTGATCTCTGATCCCTCAGACGTCACTGTCTTAAAAAACATAATTTATCTGTAATGGATATCATGAACATGGGGATGGGATAACTTTAGTAAACCTTTGTTAGTCAACACCACTCGTCACTGCATCCACAGATGCAAGTTAAGACTTTACTATGCAAAGCAGAAGCCATACATCAACACTGTCCAGAAGTGCTGCCGACTTCTCTGGGCTTGGTCTCATCTTAGATGGAAAGTAGAACAGTGGAACTGTGTTTTTTGGTCTGAGTCAACATTTCAAAAAGTTTTTGAAAATCAAAGTCGTCGTGTTATCCAGGCCAAAGAGGAGAAGGACCATCCAAGCTGTTATTAGTGTCAGGTCCAAAAGCCAGTGTCTTTATGGGCCAGGGGTGTGTCAGTGCCCATGGCATTGGTAACTCGCACATCTGTGAGAACACCATGAATGCAGACAGATATGCACAAATTTTGGAGCAACATATACTGCCATTCAGCACCGTCTTTTCCAGGGAAGTCCCTGCATTTTCCAGCAGAACAACTTCAAACCACATACTGCCTGGATTTCAAGTGCATGACTGTGTAAGCAGAGTGTGGATGCTAGATTGGCCTGCCTGCAGTCCTGACCTGTCTCCAATTGAGAATATGGCACATTATTAAGCAAACCATCCGGCAATGAAGACCCCATACAATTGTGCAGCTAAAGACCTACCACTTTCTAAACTTAACTTGTGTCTTCAGTGCTCAAATGCTTAATAAGTGTTATTAGAAGAAATGGTGATGTTTCACAGTGGTAAACACTCGACTGTCCCAAATTTTTTGGAGTGTGTTGCAATCATTTGATTTGAAATTACTGTATATTTTCAAAAAACAAGGAAATTCACAAGGAAAAACATCATATAATGTGTAGTTGTAGTGCTTTCAATATAGCAAAGGGTGAACATAATTTACAAATCACTCCTTTTTGTTTTTATTAGCATTTTGCATACTGTCCCAACTATTTCGGAATTGGGGTTGTATTTAGTGATGTTTAACTCTCATTTATCTTTTATATATTCAGCTATATTGTATTTAAGAATGGGGAGGTGAGGGTTAATTTTATTTTTAAATAATTGGATGTTCCAATTGTTAATAGCAGGAAAATAGTGTATTTAAGCCAGCCACCACTAGAGGGTGAAGACAAGATGGACAACGAGTGTTTGGAGCACAGGTACAAGCTTGCTAGTGCTGCCTTATAGTGCAATATTATCCAGCCTCCATTGTTGAGTAAGGGGACTTGGTAGTACCTTAAACAGGTCTAGTTTTTAGACTGTTTTTTTTTTTTTTTTATTTATTTTTTATGTAACCTTGGTTTAATGTTTGCTTTTAAACACTTTATTTTACACTCCTAAAAAATAAACATCTTTTTGGAATACCACTCCTTCTCTCTGGTGTGATTTTCCTTGTGACTGCTCTGGTCCTTATCACACATGGTGTGAGTTAAGATTGTAGTTGACAGTTGGTGAGGGTTGAAGCAAATGTTGATTATGTGTTGAAGTTTTGGGCCCAAGTGGCATAGCCATTTACAAGCATGTGTATATTGTATATTTATTTTCTTTTGTTTATCTTTTTTTATTTTTGACACTGTTAATATCTTTACACTTGGGAACCACCTGTTTTTGGCACCTTTTATTGAAATAAACACCCTGTACTGCATCTTTTTGTCTCCACGTCACTTTTTAACCTCCAAGACTGCCGGTACATTAGTAACAGCGAGAGTTTGAGGCGGGACTATCGTTTTTGTCCGGCCAATGGAAGATGGGGAGAGTAGTAATATCCAATATTACAATGTTGCCATGATGCCCTGAAGACCTGTAAACATTGTAAGTGATTTGATCACACCAAAATCATCTAGAACATAAATGTTATCACACTAGAATCATGGTAACATGTATAATGTTTACTTCTTGTGGCTTTACTTTTGGAACCATGTGTATTTTATGTTTAAAGACTGGCCCCATTCACTTCCATTGTAAGTGCCTCACTGTTACAGTATTTTTTAAATAAACAAGGGACGAGCCAAAATTATTTTCTGGGGCAATCAACATTATGCCACAAATGCTGTTGATTGAGGATAAAGGTGCACTCAGTAAGTGTCTTTGTGTCATTTTGGACTTACACTCATACCTTGTGGTTTGGATGCAGCATCATTTAAAATCAATAGTTTTCAGTTTCAGATGACATTGTAGAAATGTAGTATTCACAGTCAGCCATGATTACTGTAATAAATGTGTGAAAGTGTCAAATAACGGGACTGTTACCGAGATTACGCGAGTAGTATTCGGCTGGTCATGTGATTCTAAAATGGCAGCCCCCATGTGCGGACCCTCTCCATGTAAAATAAAACCGCTTTTATAAGGTTACTGATATGACTGGAGTCTTCATTTTAATGTGATTGGTCATGATTTCCTGCTTATATTGCAAAATTACAATTTATGTCTTTAGGAGTTAAACTTTTTTAATGAGGAAAAAATTACTGAGTGCACCTTTAACTTGTATTGTACCCGAAACATTCCTTTAGGATCAAGATGAGATGGCAGCATTGGTCACCAGAAATCATATTAGATCACTTTTCCAGATCACTTTGTGTCATTGGTATAAAGTTTCATTGATTTGTCATAGAAACGCTCATCATTTGAATATAGTTATGTCTCTCTCATTAGACTCTGCATTAGAAATTCTGAAATCCTAAAGTATTCAGAAGGTGCATCTGATAAATTAAATGTTTTTCCACTTGTACTTTGACAGCTAAATATCCAGAGATCAAGTCTCTGATGGGACCTGACCCTAGACTGAAATGGATCGTCTGTGTGATGGTTGGGGTCCAGTTTTTGGCGTTCTACCTGGTGAAGGACCTGCCCTGGAAATGGGTCTTCTTCTGGACATATGTGTTTGGGAGTTGCATAAACCATTCAATGACACTAGCTATTCATGAGATTTCTCACAACACTGCTTTCGGTAACAACCGTGCAAAATGGAACCGCTGGTTTGCCATTTTTGCCAATCTTCCCATTGGGCTGCCTTACTCTGCATCCTTTAAACGCTACCACCTAGACCATCATCGGTACTTGGGTGGAGACGGTGTGGATGTTGACATCCCCACTGATTTCGAGGGCTGGTTCTTCTGCACCCGCATCCGCAAGCTAATCTGGATTATGTTTCAGCCACTGTTTTACGCTATCCGTCCCCTCTGCATCAACCCGAAGCCCATCAGTCAGCTAGAGCTCACGAATGTGGCTGTACAGTTCACGTTTAATGCTCTGCTCTACTGGATGTGGGGTGCCAAGCCCTTGGTCTACATGATGATGGGGACGATGTTAGGGATGGGTCTCCATCCCATCTCAGGACACTTTATTGCTGAGCATTATATGTTTCTCAAAGGCCACGAGACCTACTCTTACTATGGATCGCTCAACCTGCTCACCTTTAATGTTGGCTACCACAACGAGCACCATGACTTCCCCAGCATACCAGGACGCAAACTACCCATGGTAAGATGTTCTGTTTTATTCACATTCAGCTTCAGCTACTACCTTTTATATTCCTATTGCATTGATCTTAATTACTCATTCTATATATATATATATATATATATATATATATATATATATATATATATATATATATATATATATATATATATATACCATATACAGGGTCCAAAATTAACTTTTTAGCCAGTCAGATTTCTTACTTGCCATTTCTTTTCTGGCATTTTACAAGTGGACAAATGAAAAAAAAAAAAAAGTATTGTATGCATATTTACATTAGGGATGTGCGGGACTAGTTGACTAAACTGTTCTGATGCTGCTAGTCGACACTGGAATTACTAGTCGGTTAATATTTACCCCCCATTAAACTGATGATAATTTTTACACATTTACGTTTGGCTTTATATTTTTACAGAGACTGCACTTAAATTACTGTCATATTAATGTTACATATTTTAAATAGAATTAATAATACAAATATTATTTAAAAAAAGAGGATATCTGGAGCAGATACAAAGTTTCATTTCACCTCAGGCTGCGGAAAATGTCCTCTCGCTAGACAAGCAAATTCGGCAAAGTAGTTATGAAATCACTTCGGTGGTGCAGGAATCGGCTTTCCAAATGTTTGAAAGTCCCTAAGGATGTTTTCACATTTGAGTCTTCTTTACATCTGTGCATCTGTGCATTTTCCGCTGAGCGGGCTTTTTCAAGCGCAGGACAGGCGCCTCAGGTGAGTCAAGTCCCATCTTTCACCAGACCATGTTGACGTGTTAATTTTACTCTTCAAAAAATAATGCTTTTGAGTTAGTAGCCTAGAAAATAACTGTTTTAGACTAGGTATGCAATTTTTTTTAATCTGCTGATTAAGAAGGCTATTTTCAACGAGGTGCCGACTGCTTTAACGTGTTAAACTATCTTTTATTCTGTGTGCACATCATGTTTAGAATACATTTGGTTTATTGCAGGCTACATCACAGGCCTATTTTTTCTATCCTATAGCTACTTTTAACTGTTATTGATTAACGTTCTTTACTGAAAAGCTGTCATATTAGATCAATGGCTAATGCACGACTGCACGTCGTGAAATACGCGCAACTTTTCAGCACATTTTTTTTCTCTCTCATAGATTTGGCTTACCTGTTCATTATTTTCAACAATGTCCTGACTGTTTTAATATGTTAAGTAACTTTTACTTGGTCATTTCTGTTTAGAACAGGCTTTTAATGGTTGTTCCATTGATCCTGCACTATTCATTCAATTGTTTTCAATAAATATGTCTGTTAAATATTTGCTAATGTTGATTCAGTGAATGCGTGTCATGTTCTATATTTAAAGTACAGTGATCATAATTCAAGGTGAGGACGTCGCAGATAAATGCCCCATTTCAGTGGAATTTAGCATCGGATTTGGAATAGATTAAGTATTTTAAATGGGTCGCATAAAACATTTTTTTTACTGTTTTCTGAAGGTTGGTTTCTCTTTAGACTAAGTCGATTATAAAACTTCCGTATAAACGAATCAAATTAGTCGTAACGCACATCCCTAGTTTAAATGTGAACTGCTTTTTTAAATAATTGTATTTTTCCTGAAAGTCCATATATATATATATATATATATATATATATATATATATATATATATATATATATATAAATATAAATTATTATTATTATTTTCCCCCCAGACTATTCACTTAATAAAACGAAACTAAATGTGTATTTTAAACTGCATGTTGTAAAATGAACAACCAGTAAGGAACTGAGTCTCATGAGCCTTTACACATAGTACAGTAACAGTTCTTGGTTTATTTAGAATGAGTCAATTAATTCTGTCAGATTCATTCAGTCAGCTCCTACTTATGCATACGTCTTGTCGATTCAATAAAAAGAGCCGGCTCAAGAGTAATTTGTTTGGGAATTGGATTACACTGGTTGCGCATTATCTCTTGCGCTGTAGATTCAAAAGAATTGGCTCAAAAGAGTAATTAATTTTGGAATCTGACTACATCGCTTGCACTCTATGTCCTGCGCTGTCCAATTAGTAGTGGTGTTGCAGTGCTTAAAAACACTGTGTATTTTAGTCTGGTTTTCTGTCCTCATCGCCAGAAGGCTGCACGTTCAAGAACTGTTAATGAACTAAACGTCACGAAAATCACTCTGTTATGGTAATATAATGCTATTATCACCACCAGAGAATTTGTGTGTGTGTAGTGGTGGGTAATCAAAACTTACTCGCACATCCACTTTAAATCCGAGAGTGGTCTTCCCTTCTTTCAAATGGCATGAACAGTCCTGAACATTGCCTTTATCTTGCTTCTAGATATACTGCTAACTGAGACTATTGATTAGCAGTGGTTAAATTATCTACGGGCTGTTCTGTCTAAACACAGAGACCTTGTTGACTGTAAGCCTACAGAGTCCCCTTGAGGACAAAATTGGAATGCGTTACATTTATAGCTGACACAAGACATTGATAGAAAGGAGAAAGCACCTGTCACTCAAATTCACTGGCCAAATAGAAGATGTACCTGCATTTGGTGCTTGGCGGGTGTTAATTTCGAACCCTAACCATACAATACAAACGCATACAGTTTCAACCAATCTACATGTCATCAACATAAGAGGAAAAGTCTAGTTTTCAGTGTACCACAAATGGGATTACAGATTTAAATGCATGGATATGAATCTGAAACACATTTTGGATTAGGACTCAGACTTAAAGGGGTCATAACATACTCCACTTATAATGTTAGTGAAGTTGTTTTGCACCAAAAATCGTAATTTAGTAATATATAATCCTTTTCACCCTGTCTCTGTGCCTTCTGTTTGAAACACTCAGTTTCCTGAACTGTTCTTCTTTAAGACTTAAATGTAAGTGCCCACTGTTATGAAAGCCATAAATTTGAAGGTCAATTGTACAGGGTTGCACATCCAACACTTTGCATCTGAATGTATCAAACTATTAACTTAAGCCCAGCAGCACCATAAACTATAAATATCAAACAGTCATGACATATTAAACATTCATAAATGAAACTGGTTACTTACGGTCCTGTGCAATAGTGTTTTAACTGCCCCATCTTTCAGTAAGTTTCTTTGCAAAGCTTGAATCATATTGTGACTGGTTCACAAACAGTCCACTCTGAAATGAGCCAAAAACACATACAATACACACTTATATATAGGGATGCACCAAAATTTCGGCAGCCGAAAATGCTAATTTCAGTTTACATCCAAAAGAGGTAAAAAGCTGAAAATCTGAACAAAAACTGTTACTTTAAAATCAAGTAACAGAAACACTGACATGAAGAAAATGCAGCGTTTTATGTGAAAAGATGTAAACAGCAGCTAATGTTTAAATATACAGGTGCATCTCAATAAATTAGAATGTCGTGGAAAAGTTCATTTATTTCAGTAATTCAACTCAAATTGTGAAACTCGTGTATTAAATAAATTCAATGCACACAGACTGAAGTAGTTTAAGTCTTTGGTTCTTTTAATTGTGATGATTTTGGCTCACATTTAACAAAAACCCACCAATTCACTATCTCAAAAAATTAGAATATGCTGACATGCCAATCAGCTAATCAACTCAAAACACCTGCAAGGGTTTCCTGAGCCTTCAAAATGGTCTCTCAGTTTGGTTCACTAGGCTACACAATCATGGGGAAGACTGCTGATCTGACAGTTGTCCAGAAGACAATCATTGACACCCTTCACAAGGAGGGTAAGCCACAAACATTCATTGCCAAAGAAGCTGGCTGTTCACAGAGTGCTGTATCCAAGCATGTTAACAGAAAGTTGAGTGGAAGGAAAAAGTGTGGAAGAAAAAGATGCACAACCAACCGAGAGAACCGCAGCCTTACGATTGTTAAGCAAAATCGATTCAAGAATTTGGGTGAACTTCACAAGGAATGGACTGAGGCTGGGGTCAAGGCATCAAGAGCCACCACACACAGACATGTCAAGGAATTTGGCTACAGTTGTCGTATTCCTCTTGTTAAGCCACTCCTGAACCACAGACAACGTCAGAGGCGTCTTACCTGGGCTAAGGAGAAGAAGAACTGGACTGTTGCCCAGTGGTCCAAAGTCCTCTTTTCAGATGAGAGCAAGTTTTGTATTTCATTTGGAAACCAAGGTCCTAGAGTCTGGAGGAAGGGTGGAGAAGCTCATAGCCCAAGTTGCTTGAAGTCCAGTGTTAAGTTTCCACAGTCTGTGATGATTTGGGGTGCAATGTCATCTGCTGGTGTTGGTCCATTGTGTTTTTTGAAAACCAAAGTCACTGCACCCGTTTACCAAGATATTTTGGAGCACTTCATGCTTCCTTCTGCTGACCAGCTTTTTAAAGATGCTGATTTCATTTTCCAGCAGGATTTGGCACCTGCCCACACTGCCAAAAGCACCAAAAGTTGGTTAAATGACCATGGTGTTGGTGTGCTTGACTGGCCAGCAAACTCACCAGACCTGAACCCCATAGAGAATCTATGGGGTATTGTCAAGAGGAAAATGAGAAACAAGAGACCAAAAAATGCAGATGAGCTGAAGGCCACTGTCAAAGAAACCTGGGCTTCCATACCACCTCAGCATTGCCACAAACTGATCACCTCCATGCCACGCCGAATTGAGGCAGTAATTAAAGCAAAAGGAGCCCCTACCAAGTGTTGAGTACATATACAGTAAATGAACATACTTTCCAGAAGGCCAACAATTCACTAAAAATGTTTTTTTTATTGGTCTTATGATGTATTCTAATTTTTTGAGATAGTGAATTGGTGGGTTTTTGTTAAATGTGAGCCAAAATCATCACAATTAAAAGAACCAAAGACTTAAACTACTTCAGTCTGTGTGCATTGAACTTATTTAATACACGAGTTTCACAGTTTGAGTTGAATTACTGAAAGAAATGAACTTTTCCACGACATTCTAATTTATTGAGATGCACCTGTATATTGATGGTAACAAGATTATAATTGAGATGCGCATCTATACAGTGTGTGTATGTGTGTGTCCACATGAACGTTTGTAACAGCACAAAACACTCAAAGGTGATTATGAAAGCATACTGTGGTGTAATTTAAAATGCAAACATACATTCTGTTGGTATTTGCCTTACCTAGTTGCCTAAAATCTACATTCCCAAAAATAATGAAGCGATTGCTCTCTTGAATATCAGGGCATTAATAAAGAGTGTTTTTCTGTGTGTATTCAGAGGCTGTGAGCCACCATCCCATATCATGGTAAAATATCCCCACTTACTGTAAATCAGCGGTGTCAAACACGAGTCCAATTCAACCCGCTTTGCATCCCACACTCGCGGTCTCGCACAAACGTGCAAATTTGCGCTTTTCATCTTAAACTGGACCAGTGAGTGACACTGTCACATATAAACTCAGTTTATTTTTCCCCTCTCACAACAATACTGACAATATGGGTGATGGACGGATAAAAGAAAAACTTGGAATAGGAAGGTATGCTTTTGTCCTTTGTTCATAAGTACTTTATTAGCACTTTGTAGGGTAAATATTTGCTTATGTTTGGCAAAAGTCAGTTTATATATACAGTACAGGCCTATATACAGGATATACTGTATATATTAGAATATAGATAGATAGATAATTATTCCAAAGTCTAACAAAAATATAATATACTGTATATAAAGCATAATTTTATTGGCCAGGCAGTGTAAGTGGTGATTTTGTTATTTTGAATATTATAATGAGTGCTCGTTGCGGCTGTTATCAGTGTCGTTGATTGCAGCGGGTGGCGATGTTCTCTTGTGCATCTAGAAGCGCACTCTTCTCGCTCCTTTCCAGTTATATCGCAAAGCAAAATGCAAACAGATGTGTCTCCACTCATGATATACATCCACTAACATACAGATGCAATATTTGTTTATTAAAATTAATACTTACATTTAGGCGAAATCTGGAAGTCCTTGTACTAGATGCAAAAACTTTACCATGAGACCAATCTGTCATTCTGGCTCATTTATCCACAGTACTGACAGTTTTAGATGTACGGATCAAGGTATTACATTAATTATACTCAATATTTATTGTAGCACTTGAATTGGTCATCAAGAATGACTATCAAAACAGTAAAATATTATTTGACACTGTCTGCACAAAACCAAATGAATATTCATGAGTTTCGCCACTTCATGACATCACAGTCCTAAGCAGTCAGGTAATTCCACTATCGGCAGGATAATAATAATTTAATTTTCCCAGTTATCGGCTAATAATATATTGGCCATGATATGCTTATGCACCTATAGTTTATCTGCATTTAAGGATGTTAGATCACATGATTAAAAGTGAGCCAAATGTCTAAAATGTGTGAAACTCCTTTCTAATTAAGGGAACTTTTTTAATGCTGCACTACGTAACTTTGTGCTCTCTAGTGACATCTGTGGTTGAAACTTAAAATTGCAAGCAATTATGTCAGTCGTGTTTCGGCACTGCTCTTCTGGCGCATGAATCTCCCAATTTGAGCCACCTGGACATCGACTGTGATTTTTGGCTGGAGCCGGGGTCATAACGTGCTATTTTCACGTTGATATTTTGTTATACGATTATACATTTGAAACGGAAATATTACTTGCTTTGATGAAGATAAACAACACTCTTAATTACATGTTTGAATGAATTTTACACTTAAATCTCTCTTCTGACACAAGCACTTTTACATAAAGAAATTGGGACTCTCCTCAGCCACCACCAGTAGATCTTAATATGATTATTCTTCAAGTGTTTTATCCACTTTATTCTCTTACCGCGATTAAACTGCGCGCATTTTGCAGTGCGCACCTGTTTTTACACTGATTATTGCATCGATCTGAATGCAATCAAGAACAACCATAACAAACAATTGCGTGAGGGATTCACATCGATCTCAAACCCTCACTGCTCAGGAACAATCACCACCAACAACAAACATTTGCGGTAAGTAATGGCATCTGCTCATGTTATTACTTCCTGCACTGCATGTCACATGTTTTCTATAGCTTCTTCTGTCAGCAGTGAGGGATTCACATGTGATAAATGTAAGGCTTTAGTCAAGCTGACGGAGAAAATTAATGAGTTAGAGACATGCATCCGAAAGCTAGTGGAGGTCAGTAAGAAATAGAAGCCGGTAGATACGGTTTTGAATGCGGGTATTACAACGAGCAACACACACACTGGTTCCGGCTCTAGAGCCCCCGCAGCAGGGCGTTTGGGTGACGTCTCTGCGGCATACTCGCTCAGCAAATCGACACCACTCTCCCATTCCTGTTAGGGTTTCCAATCGATTCTCCCCATTTAGTGATGCACCCACTGAGAATCATGTTGAAAGAGCCCTAATAATTGGTGATTCTATTGTAGGGAACGTGGAAATAGAGACTCCAGCCACTATTGTTAAATGCATTTCCGGGGCTAGAGCGTCTGACATCAGATCAAATTTACAAGTGCTGGCTAATGTTAAACGTAGATTTTCTAAAATTGTTATTCATGTTGGCACTAATGATGTCTGGCTTCGCCAGTCAGAGATCACTAGAGATAATGTTAAAGAGGTGTGTGAACTTGAAAAAACGATGTCAGACACTGTAATATGCTCTGGCCCCCTCCCTGCTCGTCGTGGTGGCGAGGTTTATAGTAGATTAGTGTCACTGAATGGCTGGATGTCTGAGTGGTGTCTGGAGAATAACATAGGATTTATAGACAATTGGAAGAGTTTTGGGGTAGACCTGACATGATAAAGAGACGGACTCCATCCCTCCAGGGAAAGTGCCGCTCTCCTCACTAGTAATTTGGCTCATAGTCTTAATAATGATATTATTTGACTAACTGGGGCCCAGGTCAGGAAGAACAAATCTGAACACAGGTCACATAGAGACTGTATCACCTAGATATCACAGAGAATGTGTCTGTTCCCCAAACTACCAAACAGAAAACTCCCACTAAATCATTTAGGAAAGATTTGATTAAGGTCAAACTTGGGGGGAAAAAAAAAAAAAAAAAAAAAAAAAAATTGAAGATAAACATCATATGAAGGCAGGGCTACTAAACATTAGATCTCTTTCTACCAAAGTACTAATTATAAATGAAATTATAACAGATCATAGTTTGGATGCGCTCTGTTTGACTGAAACCTGGCTTAAACCGGATGAATATATTAGTTTAAATGAATCTACTCCCCCAGGTTATTGTTATAAACATGAGCCTCGTCTGAGGAGTCGAGGAGGTTTTGCTACAATTTACAGTGAAGTTTTTGGTGTTAGTGGACAGGATATAAGTCTTTTGAACTAATAATGCTTAATGTGACACCATCAGATATAAATAAAATCGTCTTTTGCCCTTGCTACAGTATAGATCACCCAGGCCTTATTCTGATTTCCTTGAATTTGCTAATTTTTTATCAAAACTTGTAGTTATTGTAGATAGAGCTTTAATTGTTGGTGACTTGAAACCTTGAAACTTTAATTGTTGGTGATAATGAAAATGACACATTGGGATTAGTATTTATCGATGTTCTCAACTCTCTTGGAGTCAGACAAAATGTGATTCAGTCATATGGAGTTGATGTTGATATTATAGAAATTCCTCCGCAGAGCGATAACACCTCAGATCATTACCTCCTCTCATGTATGATGTGATCAGCTAGTTACTCAATCTACACCATGCTATCATTCAGGTAGAGCTATTCTTTCGACCACTAAAGATAGCTTAACTAATAATCTTCCAGATCTATCTCATACACTCAATAAGCCCCAACATCTAGAAGAACTTGATGAAATAACAAAATATAAATACAGTCATCTCTAGCACTCTTATTGATTCACAAAATTGACAAAGAAAAGCAAAACATATATTCACAGAATCAACATTTAGCCCCTACTATTTCCCCTCCCAATACCCAACCCCACCCTGACCCTCAACAAACATCCCTGTGGTCACATGAGTATAAAAAAATAAAAATAAATAACAGACAGGAAAAAAAAAAATGTATATGTAAAAAAAAAAAAATTATAATCACACACATTTAAAACTATACTTCTCTCTCCACTGCCCCTTCCTGAGAGCCCTCCAAGAATGCCAAATAGCTGCCCCATTTCCTATCAAATGAATCTAAGTTCCCCAGCCTTCTACATGACATTTCCTTGAATGCCGCCACCTTCCCCATCTCTGTGCACCACTCTTGAAATGAGGGCACTCCAGCTGACTTCCATCCCCTTAGAACAATCTGTCTGCCTATTATTACACTGGCTAGGACCCCATTTTTTTATGTCTTTATTTCCTATATTAATGACCGCCCCATCACCTAAAATACAGAGTCTGGGGCTAAATAAAATTTGAGTGCCCAGTATGTCAAACATAAAACTCTGAACCCTCAACCAAAATTCTTGGATCTTAACACACCACCAAAAACATGGGTTGTGTCACCATCTTCTGATTGGCATCACCAACAGCTGGGTGTGTCTTTCAGACCAAGCCTATACAATCTGGAGGGGGTCCAGCATCTCTAGATGTAGACTTGACGTTTTTTAGAATCCTAGCCCACACTCCTCCCTCCAATACCAAGTTTAAATCTTTCTCCCTTAATCTCTTGAGAGAAGTTGAAGCTCTGTCCCCCAGACCCTGAATTAGCAAGGAGTAACACGCTGATGCCTCATGACCTTTTCCAAAAGCAGTAATCACCACTTCCAGAGTATCTGCCGCTTTAGGGGGGTGTATGCTACTCCCAAAAATAGTACAGAGCAGGTGGCGATGTTGTAAATACCTATAAAACTGAGATCTGGGAATCCCAAAATGTTGAACCATATTTTTAAAGGATCTCAACACTCCACTCTCATATAGGTCTCCGAGCGTATTAACCTCCCTCACAATACACTCTGACCATCAGAAAGGGGACTTTATTAATACATAATTTCGGGTTTAGCCATATGCTCGAGGCAACGTTTAAATAAATGGCAGAATTAAACACTCTGGACACTTGTTCATACCGAGTACAAATGCGTGTTAATGGGGTGTAATAGAAAAGCTTTGCAATGGCAAAATAGGGGCAAAAACGTCTGTTCAATACAAAACCGGGGAGGGGTTCTCTCAGGTAGAAATGACCAATGAGCCAAATGTCTGAGACCGAATGCATAATAATAAAACAAAATCTTGGGTAGGCCTAGCCCACCTTTGTCAATCGACCTTTGTAACTTATTGAAATGGAATCTGGGACGCTTACCATTGCAAATGAAGGACTTTGCTGTGCTATCAAATGGCTTGAGATAAGAGAGGTACAGGGAGAGGTTGTAGCAGGTAGTTGAATTTTGGAATACAGTTCCATTTTAATAACATTAACCTTCACAATCATAGATAAATGTAATGAAGCCCACCTGCCCACATCGCTTGAAAACCTTTTTATTAAGGGGTCAAAATGAACTCTAACTAAATCAGACAAATTTGTTAGGAATATAATGCCCAAATACTTAATGCCCTGTTTAGGCCACTGGAAGGCGCCCGGCTGAAAAGCCGTTACTGGGCAGTATGCTGTCAGAGGCAAAGCTTTGGATTTAGACCAATTGACTGTATCCTGAGAACTCAGAAAAGGAATTAATAATTCTGTGGAGGCAAGGCATAGATCTAATGAAGTCTGAGACGAATTATAAAATATAATTTGCGTAAAGCAGCAGCTTAATGTGCCATACCTCCCGCCACCACCCCTGGAAAATCATCTTCCTTTATCGCGGCTGCAAATGGTTCTAGGGCAAGACAGAACAATAATGGGGCAAGAGAGCAACCCTGCCGGGTGCCCCTATCAAGA
The DNA here is from genome assembly GCF_019703515.2 of Myxocyprinus asiaticus. Taxonomy (NCBI): domain Eukaryota; kingdom Metazoa; phylum Chordata; class Actinopteri; order Cypriniformes; family Catostomidae; genus Myxocyprinus; species Myxocyprinus asiaticus. Next base: position 47,264,346 of record NC_059364.1, on the reverse strand, counting down.
GTAAAATCATCTGAAATTGATCCATTTGTTTGTACTGCCACTACTGGTTGTCTATAAAGTAACTTAATCCATCCAATAAAAGTATTCCCGAACCCGTATATTTCCAAAATCTTAAAAAAATAATCCCATTCTTTCATATCAAATGCCTTTTCGCCGTCAAGTGAGATGGCAACGACCAGAGTCTGATCATTCACCACTGACCACATGATGAAACACCTAATGTTATCAGAAGAGCTGTGGCCCCGAATAAACCCCACCTGATCTATATGTATAAGAGATGTCATAACTTAATCGGTTAGCCAAAATTTTTGACAATATTTTTACATCTAGCTGGATCAGGGAAATTGGACCATAACTCTTACACTTGCTTGGATCTTTGTCCTTTTTAAGAATCCGACTGATCCAAGCTTGTGTCATGGTTGGTGGAAGCTTTCCATTCTTCAATGATTTCATATAAACTTCTAACAAAAGTGGAGCCAGTTCTGTAGCATAAGATCTAAAATATGAAGCGGCAAAGCCGTCTGGCCCCAGAGCCTTGTCTGTAGGCAAGGCCTTAATTACCTCGCCAAGCTCCTCCAAGGTTATCTTAGAATCAGGAGAATGTATTTGCTCAGTCATCAGTTTAGGGAGTTCTAATGGTTCTACAATGTTTCTAATATCTTCATCAGTAGATGAAGACGTGGAACTATAGAGATCAAGATAGAATTCTTTAAAAGCATTATTAACATCAATGGCTGTGGTAAATATTTCACCACCAGCAGATTTCACTGAGGGAATGGTAGAAAAAGACTCTCTCTGCTTTATATATCTAGCCAAACCTTCCCTGCTTTGTCCCCCATCTCAAAATATAACTCTCTTGCCCTGAATAGCCAAAACTCCACCTTCCGCGACAAAATAGTATTATATCTGTATTTCAATTGCGTCAATTCTCTGAGGCCATCAGACAACATTCAGTGCTTCAGCTCTGCCTCGACACTTTTAATATTCCCTTCCAACTCCACGAGTTCTCATGCTTTGGATTTTTTGGTGAATGAGGCATACTGTATGGTCCGACCCCCAAGAACCACCTTAAGTGCCTCCCAAGCCATGCCCACAGAGGATACTGAGGACCAGTTGGTCTCCATATAAACATTGATTTCAGCCTTTAACATTTGTTGGAAATAAAGATTTTGCAAAAGGGATACATTAAAGCACCAATTATATGATTTATTTTTCTCCGAATGTGATCTGAGACTAAGATGTTTCCAACAGATGAAAATGAGGGACTTAGATATAAAAAAAAATAATAATCTATTCTATAATAAATCTTATGGACTGATGAGAAAAAAAAATTATAGTCCCCATCAGATGGGTTCAAAAGTCTCCAAATATCTGTAACACCAAGATTTTTACACATCCTGTGAAGCGCTATTGTTGCTCTAGGGGGCTTACACACTTTAGCTTCACTATGATCAAGGACTGAGTCCATCAATAGATTAAAGTCTCCTCCCAATATTGTATCATGAGGGGTGCCATCAGCTTGCAACATCCCTTCAAGATCTATAAAAAAGCCCTGAGCATCAGCGTTATGTGCGTAAATAGTAGCCAAAATTAAACGTTGCCCCTGAATTTCTGCTAAAACAATAATGACTCTTCCTAATTTATCTTTAATCTGTTTAAGACATTTGAATTGTAGATGCTTACTTATCAGTATAATGACTCCCCTGCTCTTACTTGAGCCAGCACTAAAGAAAACATGTCCACCCCATATCTTCCCAAATTTTTCAGCTTCCTCCGGGGAAAGATGCGTTTCTTGAAGAAACACTATATCATATTTCTTACGTTTAGGAAGAGAAATAACCTTCCTTCTTTTTATGGGGTGCCCCAGCCCATTCACATTCCACGTGGAGAGAGTCAGTCCAGTCATATTAACATTTGACATTTTGATATATTAAAAAAAATAGTTTTGATTGTGTGTCAAAAATAAAATTGTAAAGACCACATTCCAACAGTAGTGCAACAATCAAACCCCAAACGTCCCTGAGAAAAACAAGCTAAAAAGACTAATCAAAAACATATTTTGTTCCAGTGTTTAATGTGCTAAGACTATACTCTCTCACCTTTATATACAATTTGATCCATCTTTAACTCACAAAATACATACTTTCTCTTCTTAATAGAGCTGCGTATTGCCGATTTTCTTCATGATAAGATAGACACAGTGAACGTGATACATATACAGGTGCATCTCAATAAATTAGAATGTCGTGGAAAAGTTCATTTATTTCAGTATTTCAACTCAAATTGTGAAACTCATGTATTAAATAAATTCAATGCACACAGACTGAAGTAGTTTAAGTCTTTGGTTCTTTTAATTGTGATGATTTTGGCTCACATTTAACAAAAACCCACCAATTCACTATCTCAAAAAATTAGAATATGGTGACATGCCAATCAGCTAATCAACTCAAAACACCTGCAAAGGTTTCCTGAGCCTTCAAAATGGTCTCTCAGTTTGGTTCACTAGGCTACACAATCATGGGGAAGACTGCTGATCTGACAGTTGTCCAGAAGACAATCATTGACACCCTTCACAAGGAGGGTAAGCCACAAACATTCATTGCCAAAGAAGCTGGCTATTCACAGAATGCTGTATCCAAGCATGTTAACAAAAAGTTGAGTGGAAGGAAAAAGTGTGGAAGAAAAAGATGCACAACCAACCAAGAGAACCGCAGCCTTATGATTGTCAAGCAAAATCGATTCAAGAATTTGGGTAAACTTCACAAGGAATGGACTGAGGCTGGGGTCAAGGCATCAAGAGCCACCACACACAGACATGTCAAGGAATTTGGCTACAGTTGTCGTATTCCTCTTGTTAAGCCACTCCTGAACCACAGACAACGTCAGAGGCGTCTTACCTGGGCTAAGGAGAAGAAGAACTGGACTGTTGCCCAGTGTTCCATAGTCCTCTTTTCAGATGAGAGCAAGTTTTGTATTTCATTTGGAAACCAAGGTCCTAGAGTCTGGAGGAAGGGTGAAGAAGCTCATAGCCCAAGTTGCTTGAAGTCCAGTGTTAAGTTTCCACAGTCTGTGATGATTTGGGGTGCAATGTCATCTGCTGGTGTTGGTCCATTGTGTTTTTTGAAAACCAAAGTCACTGCACCCATTTACCAAGAAATTTTGGAGCACTTCAGGCTTCCTTCTGCTGACCAGCTTTTTAAAGATGCTGATTTCATTTTCCAGCAGGATTTGGCACCTGCCCACACTGTCAAAAGCACCAAAAGTTGGTTAAATGACCATGGTGTTGGTGTGCTTGACTGGCCAGCAAACTCACCAGACCTGAACCCCATAGAGAATCTATGGGGTATTGTCAAGAGGAAAATGAGAAACAAGAGACCAAAAAATGCAGATGAGCTGAAGGCCACTGTCAAAGAAACCTGGGCTTCCATACCACCTCAGCAGTGCCACAAACTGATCACCTCCATGCCACGCCGAATTGAGGCAGTAATTAAAGCAAAAGGAGCCCCTACCAAGTATTGAGTACATATACAGTAAATGAACATACTTTCCAGAAGGCCAACAATTCACTAAAAATGTTTTTTTTATTGGTCTTATGATGTATTCTAATTTTTGGAGATAGTGAATTGGTGGGTTTTTGTTAAATGTGAGCCAAAATCATCACAATTAAAAGAACTAAAGACTTAAACTACTTCAGTCTGTGTGCATTGTATTTATTTAATACACGAGTTTCACAATTTGAGTTGAATTACTGAAATAAATAAACTTTTCCACGACATTCTAATTTATTGAGATGCACCTGTATTATGATTCACTACATTATAATCCAGCTGCAGCAAATGTGCACGAGTGATGAGTGTCCCTGCGCCAGAGTTTGCATCAGGTGGGAGAAGGTTTATTCTCTTCCCTGGTCACTTCATGCAACTCATGGATGCGGCACTGACCGCACTGAGAAATTCCAGTTTCTGAGTTTATTTTCATAATCCGCTTCCTTATTAATTGAACTTTAATAAAGGATTCTTTAAAGATATAACGAAATGGAATGTGGCACAATCGTTTTATCTCGATTATCTTGTTTTCATAATCATTGGAAGCCAAAAACGTAATTGAAAAATGTATTTTATTAATCGCCCAGCCCTACATACTGCTTGATGTTTTGTATTTTAGTACACAATTCTGTAAAGTATAACCTCAAAAAATCTTTTTATACCTTGATTTATATCCACATTTCTTCACTCAAAGAGTTTTTGTTCTTAAAGAGCACCTATTATGGTTTTTCAAATATTACCTTTCATGTAGTGTGTTATATAGCTGTTTGTGAATGTAAAAAAGTCTGCAAAGTTTCAAAAATCAAAGTGTCAAAGAGTCTCAAAAGAAAGAACCGATTCTGAACACTTGAAACGAGTCATTAGTAATTCCAGACTTACTTCCTGTACTAATCTATGTAATTTGGTAACAAAAAACCTGCCTCGGGTCTTCATTGGCTGCTCGTGAACAGCTTTGACCCGCCCTCAAATACTACACTAAGCAGTAGACCAATAACAACAGAGTAGGCTCTCTGAAAGGAGGAGTTTAGAATGAATCCTTTAGAATGGATCATTGAACGAGTCGTTTTTGACACTGGGAAAAAAAGGTAATGCTGCAATTTAAATTATGACAAATTAAAGTGTTTTTTGACCTTGGATGCATGTAAATCTATTGTATGAGACCTTTAAAACAAAATTAGGCACATTTAAAAACCATAATAGGTGCTCTTTAAGGGAAGTAGATGTAATGTCCTGTTAAGCTGTATTGTATATTATATCAGTAACATAGTTAAAACTGCTGTTTAAATAATAATTTAATTCAATTCAACAGACTTCATTTTAAAAAAAATTATGTATAATACTTATGGATATTATTTACATATTTGGGCCATTCAATGACCCGAACATCAACAATTTAAAAAATTTCTTTCAGAAAATTAAATTTTTGGAGAAAGTTAAGTAAACTTGAAACTTTAGGGTAGTAGTTAACTGACTATTGGGCTGGTAACTAAATGCTTTTAATTTTTAAAACTTTTAATATTTAATGCAAAAGTGATCACCATTGTGACCTAGAGAAAGACATTTAAAGTCCCTGTGAACTGCATTAACGAGCGCAGTTTTCTTTGGTGTATTGATGTATTTCCAACTGAAACATAAGGTTAAGGTGGGACTAAGGTTATTATCGTTAACGAATATGATTACTAAGACGAAAACTAGCCGTGAAAAAAGATTTTCGTTAACTAAAATAAATATAAAGACTTTAAAAAATAAAATAAAATAAAAATAAACCGAAACTATAAATGTGCACTACAAAATGAACGAAAACTAAATAGAATCATGAAGAAAATGACTTTAGTTTTTGTTTTTCAATCATTGTTGGATGATCTGATTTAAATCTCTCAAGTCTGATTTCTGTGTTTTCCTCAAAAAGAACCGGCGAGTGGCCGTCTGATTGACACGTGAAAACAACCAATCACAGTTCGCCTGCATACAGGTGCATCTCAATAAATTAGAATGTCGTGGAAAAGTTCATTTATTTCAGTAATTCAACTCAAACTGTGAAACTCGTGTATTAAATAAATTCAGTGCACACAGACTGAAGTAGTTTAAGTCTTTGGTTCTTTTAATTGTGATGATTTTGGCTCACATTTAACAAAAACCCACCAATTCACTATCTCAAAAAATTAGAATATGGTGACATGCCAATCAGCTAATCAACTCAAAACACCTGCAAAGGTTTCCTGAGCCTTCAAAATGGTCTCTCAGTTTGGTTCACTAGGCTACACAATCATGGGGAAGACTGCTGATCTGACAGTTGTCCAGAAGACAATCATTGATACCCTTCACAAGGAGGGTAAGCCACAAACATTCATTGCCAAAGAAGCTGGCTGTTCACAGAGTGCTGTATCCAAGCATGTTAACAGAAAGTTGAGTGGAAGGAAAAAGTGTGGAAGAAAAAGATGCACAACCAACCGAGAGAACCGCAGCCTTATGATTGTCAAGCAAAATTGATTCAAGAATTTGGGTGAACTTCACAAGGAATGGACTGAGGCTGGGGTCAAGGCATCAAGAGCCACCACACACAGACGTGTCAAGGAATTTGGCTACAGTTGTCGTATTCCTCTTGTTAAGCCACTCCTGAACCACAGACAACATCAGAGGTGTCTTACCTGGGCTAAGGAGAAGAAGAACTGGACTGTTGCCCAGTGGTCCAAAGTCCTCTTTTCAGATGAGAGCAAGTTTTGTATTTCATTTGGAAACCAAGGTCCTAGAGTCTGGAGGAAGGGTGGAGAAGCTCATAGGCCAAGTTGCTTGAAGTCCAGTGTTAAGTTTCCACAGTCTGTGATGATTTGGGGTGCAATGTCATCTGCTGGTTTTGGTCCATTGTGTTTTTTGAAAACCAAAGTCACTGCACCCGTTTACCAAGCAATTTTGGAGCACTTCATGCTTCCTTCTGCTGACCAGCTTTTTAAAGATGCTGATTTCATTTTCCAGCAGGATTTGGCACCTGCCCACACTGCCAAAAGCACCAAAAGTTGGTTAAATGACCATGGTGTTGGTGTGCTTGACTGGCCAGCAAACTCACCAGACCTGAACCCCATAGAGAATCTATGGGGTATTGTCAAGAGGAAAGTGAGAAACAAGAGACCAAAAAATGCAGATGAGCTGGAGGCCACTGTCAAAGAAACCTGGGCTTCCATACCACCTCAGCAGTGCCACAAACTGATCACCTCCATGCCACGCTGAATTGAGGCAGTAATTAAAGCAAAAGGAGCCCCTACCAAGTGTTGAGTACATATACAGTAAATGAACATACTTTCCAGAAGGCCAACAATTCACTAAAAATGTTTTTTTTATTGGTCTTATGATGTATTCTAATTTGTTGAGATAGTGAATTGGTGGGTTTTTGTTAAATGTGAGCCAAAATCATCACAATTAAAAGAACCAAAGACTTAAACTACTTCAGTCTGTGTGCACTGAATTTATTTAATACACGAGTTTCACAGTTTGAGTTGAATTACTGAAATAAATGAACTTTTCCACGACATTCTAATTTATTGAGATGCACCTGTATGTATGTGAACTCTTGTACCTTCTTTAGCAGCAATGATATTCACCAGACTTCTTGTGTAGCTGTTGATCAGCCTTGTATATAGGACTGGGCGAAATGGCTTAAAAAATTATATCTGGGTATTTTCAGCCAATTGATGATATTCAATATATATCTCGATAATTATGTATTTGCTCTGAAATGGCTCAAAAGCCAAGTAGAATTGTAGCCAAGTAGATTCAATATTTTATAGGCATTAAATAAAAATCTATTTAAAAATAAAGGCCTACAGTTTTGCACTAAATGAACACAAGGGACAATGAGATTTATTCATTATCATTGATATTTACTTTTATATGTTATGTACAATGATAAATAGTAACTTAAAAAAAAAAGCATTATTTACCTTCATATATTTTCACTAAAAAATATTTTTTAAGTGAACAAGGTGTGCAAAAACTACTTCACTTATTTTTTGAAAATCCAGCTGAATATTGCATGATACTAAATTATTACTGTGGGATCCAGTCAAGTTTATTATTATAATACTGAATTATCATTATTATTTTGAGGATTAGATTTGTTTTATTTCTTTCCTATTTACTTCACCTTCACCTAGAGCTTTTATTTTGACACTTCAGATGGAGCTTTTTTGACACCAAAAGTACGGTGTGTAGTTTGCAATGTTCTGCATCTGGTGAAGCGCTGTTGTCCACTCCTTTTCTTTTATACTGTGCTGCCTTTGTAGATTTGTATAATAATGTATAGTAAAAAAAAAAAGAAAATACTAAAAGTTTGGAATTGCCCGAATGTTTGAACATTCAGTACTTTATTTCTTTCACAATGTATGCAATCTGCTGTAAAAGCGCTAGAAACACACGAGTCCTGCACGTGCACAGCCCTTCACCGATTCTGAAGTGCACACAGACCATGTTTATCTGTCTTTTATTGGAGCCCATTGCAATTTTATTATCAAATACGACCATATTGCCATTTTGGTGTTATTTTGATTAATTGTGCTGCCCAGAAGGATAGTGAAATTAGTCTACTGATGCATTTTTTATGAAACTTAATGGCCAAGTATAAATCACATTAAAATCATTGCGATATTCATGATATTGCTTAATTTTATATCATTTATATCATATGCCAAATTATCGCAATAATATCGTGAATATTCAATAAATTGCCCAGCCCTACTTGTATATCACTTGAGGAGGGATTTTACACCATTCCTCCTTTTTGTTTGAGCTCATTAATATTTCTGGGATTTATTGCATGAACAGCCCTCTTCAGGTCATGCCACAACATCTCAATTGAGTTAAAGTCTGGACTCTGACTTGGCCATTCCAAAACACACATTGGGTGAATTCCAATCAGAAGTGATCATCGCTATGCCATACTCACTATGAAAAGACAGAGCTCTTGATGTGGGCACTCTGAAGGGAGAATGGCATTACAGTATAAATGTAGCCTTTAGAGTTGGGGTACTGGAGTTCAGACTTGAGTCCGATTCACAAGTCCAATTTTAATGGACTTGGATGCATTTTTTTCCTCAAGTCCAGCCGAGTCCATGGCATTTGATTTGTGATGCAGTGAACAAAATAAATAAATAAAAATAATGAAACAGAAATAAATGGACACTCTGTCTGCAAGCAGTTGTAGCACCCCTGATGTCATAGACGTAGCCAGAGTTTGTTACACCGTGTTGAGCAAACACACCTGCAGAGCGCTGCAGAGCGGCACACTCAGTCAACCAATACGCTTGAATGTTACTACAGAGACTGCTGTATAACATTGATTACTGAGGTGGCTGGTACGACGAACACATAAAGACAGGTATGTAGCCAATGTGCTAGAAACTACAAGGCAGTTTCGCACGGCACGGGACCTGACAACTGGTAAAATCGCACGCGCGTTTGTGCAGCCAAGACTTTGCTCGCATCGCGGTTTCGTCGTGGTTAAAAACTTCAGTCAAGTCACCCACATCATGTCTCTCACAGTTTACTAAACATATAAAAATAAAAATTCAGAAAAATATTATTAATATTGGGCTATTAAGTCTTTTTAGGCGTAATGTATCCACACATGTAGGCATCTGTAGTCTCTTGTGGTGCACACAGTGTTGTCAACTTAAACTGGTCCTTGGTGAATTAACTACATTTTTAAATAGTCAGGAAAATATTTTTATTGCTAAAGCAGACGGCAACTCAGAAAAATAGATAAACAGCAAATATTTATTGTTTTTTTTTTATTTTAAAAGCATTGACGAGCTGCTTAAAATATGTTCTTTTACAGTTTTTCCACAATAAAATGCACAATGAAATATGAAGTTATTTTGGGCAGCAAAATGTTTTATTTAATTATAGATTGGGTGACCAGACGTTCCGGTTTATTACACAGGACAGTCCTGATTTTTGGGAGTGATATTGATTTGTTTTCTTCTTAAATTAAATCTCCTTATTGTCCTTCTCGCTATTGTCTCTGGTATCATTTGCAGAGAAGAAAATCAATTTTGTTGCGTCGCACGTTGATTTGACGACACTTTCATTCTAGTCTTCAGCAAATCAGCTGAAATGTGTCTGGTTACCATGGCAATAACGTCATGCACTCTATGTCGTCCTGTCAGTCAGCGCAAATGCCCAAAATAATGCAAAAGTGCATTTTCAACAACGAGCTGAAAGAAACCGATCCATGTCTTCGCGCAGCTCGTGAAAATATAAGCAGGGTGTTTTCTGAATCTTGGAGAGCTTGGAGATAAATCAGACAAGTGTCACATTCAGACAGCTAAACTGCACTTTTTACACAGTACAAGCACTTAAAGGAATATTCCGAGCTCAATACAAGTTAAGCTCAATCAACAGCATTTGTGGCATAATATTGATTACCACAAAAACTTGTCCCTCCTTTTCTTTAAAAAAAAAAAAAGAAAAATCGGATTTACACTGAGGCACTTACAGGTGCATCTCAATAAATTAGAATGTCGTGGAAAAGTTCATTTATTTCAGTAATTCAACTCAAATTGTGAAACTCGTGTATTAAATAAATTCAATGCACACAGACTGAAGTAGTTAAAGTCTTTGGTTCTTTTAATTGTGATGATTTTGGCTCACATTTAACAAAAACCCACCAATTCACTATCTCAACAAATTAGAATACATCATAAGACCAATAAAAAAAACATTTTTAGTGAATTGTTGGCCTTCTGGAAAGTATGTTCATTTACTGTATATGTCCTCAATACTTGGTAGGGGCTCCTTTTGCTTTAATTACTGCCTCAATTCGGTGTGGCATGGAGGTGATCAGTTTGTGGCAATGCTGAGGTGGTATGGAAGCCCAGGTTTCTTTGACAGTGGCCTCCAACTCATCTGCATTTTTTGGTCTCTTGTTTCTCATTTCCCTCTTGACAATACCCCATAGATTCGCTATGGAGTTCAGGTCTGGTGAGTTTGCTGGCCAGTCAAGCACACCAACACCATGGTCATTTAACCAACTTTTGGTTCTTTTGGCAGTGTGGGCAGGTGCCAAATCCTGCTGGAAAATGAAATCAGCACCTTTAAAAAGCTGGTCAGCAGAAGGAAGCATGAAGTGCTCCAAAATTTCTTGGTAAACGGGTGCAGTGACTTTGGTTTTCAAAAAACACAATGGACCAACACCTGCAGATGACATTGCACCCCAAATCATCACAGACTGTGGACACTTAACACTGGACTTCAAGCAACTTGGGCTATGAGCTTCTCCACCCTTCCTCCAGACTCTAGGACCTTGGTTTCCAAATGAAATACAAAACTTGCTCTCATCTGAAAAGAGGACTTTGGACCACTGGGCAACAGTCCAGTTCTTCTTCTCCTTAGCCCAGGTAAGACGCCTCTGACGTTGTCTGTGGTTCAGGAGTGGCTTAACAAGAGGAATACGACAACTGTAGCCAAATTCCTTGACATGTCTGTGTGTGGTGGCTCTTGATGCCTTGACCCCAGCCTCAGTCCATTCCTTGTGAAGTTCACCCAAATTCTTGAATCGATTTTGCTTGACAATCGTAAGGCTGCGGTTCTCTCGGTTGGTTGTGCATCTTTTTCTTCCACACTTTTTCCTTCCACTCAACTTTCTGTTAACATGCTTGGATACAGCACTCTGTGAACAGCCAGCTTCTTTGGCAATGAATGTTTGTGGCTTACCCTCCTTGTGAAGGGTGTCAATGATTGTCTTCTGGACAACTGTCAGATCAGCAGTCTTCCCCATGATTGTGTAGCCTAGTGAACCAAACTGAGAGACCATTTTGAAGGCTCAGGAAACCTTTGCAGGTGTTTTGAGTTGATTAGCTGATTGGCATGTCACCATATTCTAATTTTTTGAGATAGTGAATTGGTGGGTTTTTGTTAAATGTGAGCCAAAATCATCACAATTAAAAGAACCAAAGACTTAAACTACTTCAGTCTGTGTGCATTGAATTTATTTAATACACGAGTTTCACAATTTGAGGTGAATTACTGAAATAAATGAACTTTTCCACGACATTCTAATTTATTGAGATGCACCTGTAAATTGGAAGTGAATGTGGCCAATTTTTAACGTTAAAATACTCACTGTTTCAAAAGTTTAGCCACAAGACAATAAAATATGTGTATAAACTTGATTTAAGTGTGATAAAATCACTTACTAACTGCATCTGTGTAAAGTTATAGCCAATTTTACAACTTTTTACACAAGCTGTGGCACAAATCTGCCCCCGATGTGACAGTCTCCATGGGTCACGAGGACAGGCCTCTTCCTCCCCCGTCCCAGGCTGTTCCGGGGGTGGTCACAAGGAGCCAGGTAAGTGCTTCGATGTCCTTAGACTCAGCACGGCCACGATGTGGTGTGGCACCTCGAGCGCCGCCATGCCGCGAGGCCCCACCTGCTGGTACGTCCAATGACGTTGTCCCTTTGGTCCCCCTTGCACGGAACTTGGACGTGTGGCTTGCGCTTTCCAATCCGTCGTGATGGCTGGTCCGAACCGTCCGACTCGGCTACACGATTCAGTTCGCCGGGCATCCGCCCAGGTTCAGCAGTGTCCACTTCACCTTGGTGAAGGACTAAAACGCTGCTACCTTGCGTGGAGATCGCTACCCTCCTATGGAAGGGCGCGATAGAACCTGTCCCTCCAGCCGAGATGAAGGGGTTTTACGGCCCCTACTTCATCGTACCGAAAAAAGGCGGTGGGTTGCGGCCAATCTTGGACCTGTGAGTACTGAACTAGGCTTTACACAGACTCCTGTTCAAGATGCTGATGCAAAAACTGGCGTTCTGGCGAGCGTCCGGCATCAAGATTGGTTCGCGGTGGTAGACCTGAAGGATGTGTACTTCCACGTCTCGATCCTTCCTTGACACAGACCCTTCCTGCGGTTTGTGTCCAAGAGTCAGGCATATCAGTACAAAGCCCTCCCTTTCGGCCTGTCCCTGTCTCCTCGCGTCTTTACGAAAGTCGCAGAGGCTGCCCTTGCCCCGTTAAGGGAGGTGGGCATTCGCATTCTCAAGTATCTCGACGACTGGCTGATCCTAGCTCATTCTCAAGACATGTTGTGCGCACACAGGGACCTGGTGCTCTCACACCTCAGCCGACTAGGGCTTCGGGTCAACTGGGAAAAGAGCAAGCTCCTCCCGGTTCAGAGCATCTCTTTTCTCGGTTTGGAGTTGGACTCAGTCTCCTTGACGGCGCGCCTTACGAATGAGCGTGCCTAGTCGGTGCTGGCCTGTTTGAAGGCTTTCAAACAGCGGTTCCACTGAAACTTTATCAGAGGCTCCTGGGGCATATGGCATCCTCGGTGGTGGCCACCCCGCTCGGGTTGATGCATATGAGGCCGCTTCAGCACTGGCTCCAGACTCGAGTCCCGAGATGGGCATGGCGCCACGGGACACATCGCGTGGTCATCACGCCGGTCTTTCACTGTCTTTTCAGCCCTTGGACTGACCTCTTGTTTCTACGGGCAGGCGTTCCTCTAGAACTGGTATCCAGGTGCGTCGTGGTCATGACAGATGCCTCCAAAACGGGCTGGGGCACTGTTTGCAATGGGCACGCAGCCACCGGCCTCTGGACGGGTCCGCGACTGCATTGGCACATCAACTGCCTCGAGTTGTTGGCAATTCTGCTTACCCTGCGGAGGTTTTGGCCGTTGATCCAGGGCAAGCATGTGTTAGTTCAGACAGACAACACGACAACGGTAGCATATGTCAACCGCCAAGACGGTCTGCGCTCTCGTTGTATGTCACAACTCGCCCGCCGTCTCCTCCTCTGGAGTCAGCAGCACTTCAAGTCGCTGCAAGCCACTCACATCCCGGGCAACCTCAACACTACAGCAGAGGCGCTGTCACGACAGGTTACCCTCAGGGGAGAGTGGGGACTCCACCCTCAGGTGGTCCAGCTGACTTGGAGTCGATTCGGACAGGCACAGATGCACCTGTTCGCCTCCTAAGAATCCTCCCCACTGCCCACTCTGGTATGCCCTGACCGAGTCCCCCCTCAGCATAAACACGCTGGCACACAGCTGGCCCCCTGGCATGCGCAAAGATGTGTTTTCCCTCAGTGAGCCTGCTTGCACAGACCCTGTGCAAGGTCAGGGAGGACGAGGAGCAGGTGTTCCTGGTAGCACCCTACTGGCCCACCCAGGCGTGGTTCTCAGACCTCACGCTCCTCGTGACAGCCTCCGAAGGGAGGGGATAGCCTCTGAAGGGAGGCTGTCCCCTTCCACCTTGAAGGTGTACGTTGCCGCCATAGCAGCACACCACGACACAGTCGACGCTAAGTCCTTAGGGAAGCACGACCTGATCATCAGGTTCCTAAGAGGTGCCAGGAGGCTGAATCCCTCCAGACCGCGCCTCGTTCCCTCATCGGACCTCTCTGAAGTTCTTCAGGGTCTACAGAGAGCCCCCTTTGAGCCTTTGCAGTCAGCCGAGCTTAAGGCACTCTTCTTGAAGACTGCCCTCCTGACTTCCATCAAGAGGGTAGGTGAGCTGCAAGCGTTCTCTGTCAGCGAAACGTGCCTGGAGTTCAGTCCGGGTTACTCTCACGTGATCCTGAGACCCCGACCGGGCTATGTGCCCAAGGTTCCCACCACCCCCTTAGAGACCAGGTGGTGAACCTTCAAGCGCTGCCCCAGGAGGAGGCAGACCTAGCCCTGTCGTCGCTGTGTCCGGTGCGCACTTTACGCTTCTATTTGGATCACACGCAGGGCTTTAGAATCTCTGAGCAGCTTTGTCTGCTTTGGTGCACAGTGGAAAGGAAGTGCTGTCTCCAAGCAGAGGATCGCCCACTGGCTCATTGATGCCATAACTATGGCATATGTCGCCCAGGACATGCCGCCCCCAGTAGGGCAACAAGTCCATTCTACCAGGGGTGTAGTGGCTCCCTGGGCCCTGGCCAGGGGTGCCTCTCTAACAGACATTTGCAGAGCAGCGGGCTGGGCAACACCCAACACCTGTGCAAGGTTCTACAACCTCTGGGTGGAACCAGTTTTGTCCCAGGTAGTGGCACACAACACAAGCGGATAAGCCCGGGATAGCTGGCTGGGTGTATTGCTTGCACATAGCGCCTTCCACCTCCTTTTGAGCTGAAGATGTGCGCCATTAATTCCCAGTAGTGTTCACAAGTTTGTTCCCTGGTTGACTTCCTCTGAGCCCTGTGGCAGTCAAGTTTTCGGAGAGATTCGCTGCCGGCCCAGTACGCACGCTAAGAGCTCTGTTCTGGGGTAGGTGCTCTGCATGTGGCGGTTCCCTGTAAGGCTAACCCCATGCGATTATATATCTTCCACTAATTCGTTTCCCTGTTGGCAAACTGCGTCTTCCTTGGGCAGAGCCCCTCTTCCCCAGTCTCCATGTTTGTAGTAACTCCTCCCCCATTGGGCAGGATCTACCTTGAAGACTCTCCACATGGTTGGAAAGACCATGTGACGTATTTTTCCACTTAAAAATCCCCCCCTCTCTTTGGGCGAGGTGTGGTCTCTGCTGTGGGAGGGACACCCCCTGACTAGACCCGGCGGCCCAGTCGGATAATCCCCCTTCTTTTTTTAGGGAGTGGAAAAAAAGAAGGGGAAAAGAGGCCACGACTGGATTAAGCTTGTCTCTGTCTTTTGGGTTGTCGACTTGTCCCCAAAAAGGGCCGTTCGACACTCATAACTATGTTGGGGGAGGTTACGTGTCGACCTGGTGTGCTGGCTATGAGGCACACAGTAGTCTGCCCACCACACACCGCCAGTTCACGTAACACAGTTCAGCTAGTTGTGGCGTTTCGTATAGGGACCCCTAGTGTCACTACATCGACACAACGTCGAGTGAGTGACAGATAGGGAATGTCATGGTTACTTGTGTAACCTCCGTTCCCTGATGGAGGGAACGAGACATTGTGCCCCTCCTGCCACAACGCTGAACTACCCGCTGAAATGGCCAGACCTTATATCGGCTCCTCAGCATAAAACCTGAATGAGTGGTTGCATACCAGCTCCTTTTATACCCCTATGTCCGGGGGAGTGGCATGCAAATACCACTCGCCAATATTCATTGGCCTTTTATCAAAGACCAGAGGTGTCTCGGGCTCCCAAGAGTGACCCCTAGTGTCACTACATCGACACAACGTCTCGTTCCCTCCATCAGGGAACGGAGGTTACACAAGTAACCATGACGTTTTGCATTAAATATTACTTTGATCTTTCTTTGATAACTTTTGTCTGGTTCCTGCCTCCTCTTTTCCCATTTTAACTCTGTTACAAGTATCTATCTGAAAGATCAGCATTCATATCACCAACCACATAAACACTTGTAGAATGATTGACATGAATAAAGGAATTTATTGTTGACACGTATAAGGTGTATATACATTGAGGATAATTAAATCTTTGTTATTAATCTTTAACTGTACAGCAATACACCAGTCAACTTCAACCCTAATGACATTTATCACTGAGTCCAACTTTTTGTGCCATAGGATAGCCACCCCTCCTGCTACCCTTCCTCTCACTATTCCCATAGTAAGATCAGTTGTGTATTTACCAGCCCTGTGAAAGTTGTCATTAAAAAAGTTACTTTTCCCCAAATCCTGTTTAGGTGAAAAAGTTTCTTGCAAACACAAGATATAACAGTTGTCAACCACTATATGTGGGCCCTGTCTCCTGCGCTGTTGCCAACACGCAGCCCCCTACAATTGTAAGATACAACACGCATAGATAATTCAAGTGTTCTGTGCGGCCGTAGCCCCAACTGGCACCATTGCACCGAAGTAGCTTTGCTAGACCCCGTAACTCACGCCTTGCATGGCTCATAATATCGCCGCACAACAGAGCCTTCAGGCCAGAGCTCCAGGTTATACATCTCTGCAACATTGCATTCAACAATCACGTTAATGAGCTTTATCTGTTGTGCACAGTGACAGTACGTTGGCAGTTAACATCACGGCCCAGCTTTTCTTTAAGATAGTTAGACAGCGTCTCTGCATCAAAGTCTGGTGAGAATTTGGTAGCAAACACACTTACCAACTTCGTTCGCACCACTTTTGTTTCCTTGCGCCCCAGTGCCAACAATAGGCTTAGGCATACTCTGCTTAGTTTTACCAGCTTGCTGTTTTGATGGGAAACTGGCCCTTGGCATGATTCTACCGGCCATGTTTCACTGCAAAGCTCCATTCCGGTGATTTTGGCAATGCCGCAGAGTGTGATGCAGAAGCCGGGGTAACACTGATAGACTCGCCGACAACAGAAGAGCCAGAGCCACCCGCAGCCGTGCCCAACTCCACGCCATTATCCACCGCAGTGGCTCCTACCAGTGCTCTCCCACATGCGATTCAAGCGTCACTCAATTTATCCAGGCTATGCCTTCTGCCACGACTCTGCTCCAACTGCCTCTCCATAACAGCAACTCTGCTATCAATGGTTGTAGTAACAGTACACAGGTCCCCATCAATATCTGCCTGAAGTTTTACTGCGTGTCTTAACGCGCACACCTCACTGTGCAGAAGCTCCATCTTGCAGAGCAGGTTTGAGACATCCAAGTTGTCAAACGTCACAGGTGGCAGCTCATCCAGGTAGTGAGAGACAAATTGGGGGATGTTTTCCCCACACTCATTTAGCACTTTTAGGCAACTTTTAATATTATTGACATCCTTCTGGCTGCCTTTACAGGCCACACACCATTGCATAGTATCAGGGCAAAGTTCAAACAACATCCTTTTTAAAGACTCAATCCACTCTGAGTCAAAGGTGCTCGAGGCTACTAGGACTATTTGGTCCTGACTCATCATTTTTATTTTAACCGGGAGGAAGTTAAGAAACTCATCCTCAACAATAACTTTGCCGTCAACAGTCTCAAAAATAGTAGGTTTTATTCAAGGCCGGCTAAAACCAGGAACAGCTGAACCACGACACACACTTTCTGCCATCTTTCAATACATCTTTATACTACTGTATAAAAGTGTAATATTCAAAGCAGTTACAATAATACTTATAGTAACAATAATATAATATTAAATGGTTATATTATTAGTATTATTATCTGTAAGCAATATCACATAAGCAAGTGTACTGAGTACCAGCATGTTGTGATTTAGCCATGGCAGCCTTTTGCCTCAGGTAATCAGATTGTTTTCATTTAATGTTTTCATTAATACTGTAAAGCTCTGTTGTGCATCTTTTTTCCTTTTTTACCAAAATAATATGTATGTGTACACACTGGCAGCCAAAAGTTTGGAATAATGTACAGATTTTGCTGTTTCAGAAGGAAACTGGTACTTTAATTCACCAAAGTGGCATTCAACTGATCACAAATTATAGTCAGGACCTTACTGATGTAAAAAAACAACACCATCACTATTTGAAAAAAAGTAATCTTTAATCAAATCTAGACAGGCCCCATTTCCAGCAGCCATCAGTCCAACACCTTATCCTTGAGTAATCATGATAAATCGATCATTTGATACTAGAAAATCACTTTCCATTATATCAAACACAGGTGAAAGCTATTTGGTTCATTAAATGAAGCTTAACATTGTCTTTGTGTTTGTTTTTGAGTTGCCACAGTATGCAATAGACTGGCATATCTTAAGGTCAATATTAGGTCAAAAATGGCAAAAAAGAAACCGCTTTCTCTAGAAAAACAAAAAGAAAAGGTTAGAGTGGGCAAAGAAACACAGACATTGGACAACAGATAACTGGAAAAGAGTGTTATGGATCTTAACCCCATTGAGCTTTTGTGGGATCAGCTAGACTGTAAGGTGCGTGAGAAGTGCCCGACAAGACAGCCACATCTATGGCAAGTGCTACAGGAAGCGTGGAGTGAAATGTCACCTGAGTATCTGGACAAACTCGCAGCTAGAATGCCAAGGATCTGCAAAGCTGTCATTGCTGCACATGGAGGATTTTTTTGATGAGAATTCTAGTTTCTTTCAAATTGTAATAGTAATTTTTCATGTTATTAATGTCCTGACTATAATTTGTGATCAGTTGAATGCCACTTTGGTGAATAAAAGTACCAATTTCTTTCCATAAGAGCAAAATCTGTATGTTATTCCAAACTTTTGGCCGCCAGTATGTATATATATATTGTTGAAAAGTATTATATCATTTGATTTAAAGCTGTACAGTATGTATTTAATTAAACACAATCTGATCATAACATTTAATTAAAACATTTAACATGGAATCCAGAAAAATTAAAACAGAAAAGGCATAATTTATATCTATAAGACTTTATGCAGTTCGTTTAGACAAGTAATTTTCTGTGTAATTTCACAAAAATATGAAGATTTTTTTATTTGTTGTCTAAGTGTTGAGTTAGTATCGATACCGAGGTACCAGGGCTGGTATAGTACCGAAGATAAAATTTTAGTTTTGAAACAATCCTAATCCATGAAGAGAAATTGCATCGAAAATTTGCGTTTGGTGCAAAAGAGCCTTAACAGTAGCTCAGCTGTTCTCAATATAGTGTAGCTTATCCATTAACAATAATTTTTTGTGCTCTCCTCAAATCTCTCTTTCTCAAGTAGCATTTGAAAGTCTGATTCATTTAAGTGGATAGTTTCGGACGGTTTGTTTTAGTGCATGGTTCGTTTAGATGGTTCATATCCCGCCCCAAACTCACACCATTAGTTGAGGCAGCCTTTCTATGTTGGGCTGGTCGGGATACTCAAACAATGTTTTGAAAGCTCCACAGGTCCACATTGTAAACACCTTTCTGCCAATGGCTTTGTTAAAGGGATGGTTCACCCAAAAATGAAAATTCTCTCACCATTTAAGGCCAAAGTATACTTTGGGTGTCCGTGTTGCAGATCACCCGCGCATAGCGTGTGTGACGCAAATTGCGTCATTATAACAGCCGCGCGGCTTGACAGTGCACCGCCTAGATTTTCTTGACTCGCGCCTCGTCTGTGCACGTAGTCTGCGCATGCGCTGGCCATTGACTGTAAAAAAGAGTGTCACAAAGCAGTTGTAGTGAGCATGCGTCGAACTCGTTCCTATTTGTTCATGGTCAGAAAAGTATACTCAAAGGCAATGTGGTTGGCCGGGCGCAATCCATTCTGGAACGTGGAAAAACTAAGTATACCTGGGCCTTTACTCACCCTCGTGCCATCCCAAATGTTTATGACTTTCTTTCTTCATCAAAACACTAATGAAGATTTTTAGAAGAATATCTCAGCTCTGTTGGTCCTTTCAATGCAAGTGAATGGTGGCTAGAAATCTGAAGGTCCAAAAAGCAGATAAAATCAGCATAAAAGTAATCCATAAGACTCCAGTGGTTTAATCAATGTCTGCAGAATTGATATGATAGGTGTTAAGTAACAATCACAATGTAAGCAATTTCATTCACTTGCAACCATTCACTGGCATTGAAAGGACCAACAGAGCTGAGGTATTCTTCTAAAAATCTTTGTTTGTGTTTTAATGAAGAAAGAAAGTCATACACATCTGGGGTGGCATGAGGATGAGTAATTGACGAGAGAATAGTCATTTTTGGGTGACCTATCCCTTTAATATTGCAGTGCCTCTGTAATACTAGGTTGGCATAGGAGAGATTACATCACCTTTAAATTATGAGTAGCTTGTAGTTTAGCAAGATACACTTTCAAAGTTACTTCCTCATACTGGTATGTTGATTGTATCACAGCACTCCTTTTGTGAAAGCATTCAGGTTAAACCAAAACATCCAATAAGTGAAGACTGTGAATTCTACTAGCCCTAATCCAATTTACATAACAGCATAATCCAAATGGTTTGAGAGGTTCACATCTAGGCATTGCACTAAAGTGATTGAATCAAAAACAATGGCAACCAATCAAACATCAAGAACTATCACAGGCAACAGGGGATAGACCTAGTTAGCATGAAAAACATGTCTTCATTCACATACAAGTCAAGTGGACAAACAGGATGCAGCCAGTGGTAGACAATCTCATAGAATACAGTGCATCCGGAAAGTATTCACAGCGCTTCACTTTTTCCACATTTTGTTATGTTACAGCCTTATTCCAAAATGGATTAAATTCATTATTTTCCTCAAAATTCTACAAACAATACCCCATAATGACAATGTGAAAGAAGTTTGTTTGAAATCTTTGCAAATGTATTAAAAATAAAAAATGAAAAAAATCACATGTACATAAGTATTCACAGCCTTTGCTCAATACTTTGTTGAAGCACCTTTGGCACCAATTACAGCCTCAAATCTTTTTGAGTATGATGCTACAAGCTTGGCACACCTATTTTTGGGCAGTTTCTCCTATTCTTCTTTGCAGGACCTCTCAAGCTCCATCAGGTTGGATGGGGAGCGTCGGTGCACAGCCATTTTCAGATCTCTCCAGAGATGTTCAATCGGGTTCAAGTCTGGGCTCTGGCTGGGCCACTCAAGGACATTCACAGAGTTGTCCCGTAGCAACTCCTTTGTTATCTTGGCTGCGTGCTTAGGGTCGTTGTCCTGTTGGAAGATGAACCTTCACCCCAGTCTGAGGTCCAGAGCGCTCTGGAGCAGGTTTTCATATAGGATGTGTCTGTACATTGCTACATTCATCTTTCCCTCGATCCTGACTAGTCTCCCAGTTCCTGCCGCTGAAAAACATCCCCACATGCTGCCACCACCATGCTTCACTGTAGGGATGGTATTGGCCAGGTGATGAGCGGTGCCTGGTTTCCTCCAGACATGATGCTTGCCATTCAGGCCAAAGAGTTCAGTCTTTGTTTCTCATGGTCTGAGAGTCCTTCAGGTGCCTTTTGGCAAACTCCAGGTGGGCTGTCATGTGCCTGTTACTGAGGAGTGGCTTCCGTCTGGCCACTCTACCATACAGGCCTGATTGGTGGAGTGCTGCAGAGATGGTTGTTCTTCTGGAAGGTTCTCCTCTCTCCACAGAGAAATGCTGGAGCTCTGTCAGAGTGACCATCGGGTTCTTGGTCACCTCCCTGACTAAGGCCCTTCTCCCCCGATCGCTCAGTTTGGCCAGGCGGCCAGCTCTAGGAAGAGTCCTGGTGGTTCCAAACTTCTTCCATTTACGGATGATGGAGGCCACTGTGCTCATTGGGACCTTTAATGCTGCAGAAATTTTTCTGTAGCCGTCCCCAGATCTGTGCCTCGATACAATCCTGTCTCGAAAGTCTACAGACAATTCCTTGGACTTCATGGCTTGGCTTGTGCTCTTACATGCACTATTAACTGTGGGACCTTATATAGACAGGTGCGTGCCTTTCCAAATCATGTCCAATCAACTGAATTTACCACAGGTGGACTCCAATCAAGTTGTAGAAACATCTCAAGGATGATCTGTGGAAACAGGATGCACCCGAGCTCAATTTTGAGTGTCATGGCAAAGGCTGTGAATACTTATGTACATGTGATTTTTTTCGTTTTTTATTTTTAATATAATTGCAAAGATTTCAAAACAAACTTCTTTCACGTTGTCATTATGGGGTATTGTTTGTAGAATTTTGAGGAAATTAATGAATTTAATCCATTTTGGAATAAGGCTGTAACATAACAAAATGTGGAAAAAGTGAAGTGCTGTGAATACTTTCCGGATGCACTGTAGATGATACCAAATACCTTGAATGCCCAATACAATGTGCATCACTGGTTTTTCATGTTATGTGAAAGTCTGTGGACCACCTGATCTTATCATGACACTTAAATTTGCAATCCCACAGGGCTTCATGAAAATTTGCTGAAATTTGTTAATGTAGTTGGAGATATTTAGACTGTAAATCAAATCAAATCACTTTTATTGTTACACAGCCATATACACAAGTGCAATGGTGTGTGAAATTCTTGGGTGCAGTTCCGATCAACATAGCAGTCGTGACAGTGATGAGACATATACCAATTTACAATAACATCAAATTAACACAACACAGTTTAAAGTCTAATATACACATAATTACACACAACACAATATACAAATAATTACATACACTGTACAGTATACAATACGCACTATATAGATACACATTATTCAATAAAAAAAGTATATATAGTATATATAGAATGTACAGTAGGTTGTATTGTACTGTATTGACATTCAGGCTGTCGGTTGATAGTCAGTTGTTAAGAGAGAAAATAATATAATAATAATATAATTTATGACAGTCCGGTGTGAGATATAAGAGTAAGAGTAATAAAGTGCAGTGCTGATGTATTTTGATCGTGAGAGATCAAGAGTTTAAATGTCTGATTGCTTGGGGGAAGAAGCTGTCATGGAGTCAGCTGGTGCGGGTCCTGATGCTGCGATACCGCCTGCCTGATGGTAGCAGTGAGAACAGCCCATGGCTCGGGTGGCTGGAGTCTCTGATGATCCTCCGAGCTTTTTTCACACACCGCCTTGTATATATTTCCTGGAGGGAGGGAAGCTCACCTCCGATGATGTGTCTGGCAGTTCGCACCACCCTTTGCAGTGCTTTGCAGTTCTGGGCGGTGCTATTGCCGTACCAGGCGGAGATGCAGCCAGTCAGGATGCTCTCTACAGTGCAGGTGTAGAACCGTGTGAGGATGTGGCGGTTCATTCCAAATTTCCTCAGCCATCTCAGGAAGAAGAGGTGCTGATGAGCCTTCTTCACAATGACTTCAGTGTGGATGGACCATGTGAGTTCCTCAGTGATGTGGACACCCAGGAACTTGAAGCTGCTGACTTTCTCCACTGGTGCTCCATTGATGGTGATGGGACTGTGTTCTCTGTCTTTTCTCGTGAAGTCCACCACAAGCTCCTTTGTCTTACTGACGTTGAGGGAGAGGTTGTGCTCCTGACACCAGTGTGTCAGAGTGTGCACCTCCTCTCTGTAGGCTGTTTCATCATTGTCAGTGATCAGACCTACCACCGTCATGTCTTCAGCAAACTTAATGATGGCATTGGAGCTATGTGTTGCCACACAGTCATGTGTGTACAAGGAATACAAGAGTGGGCTGAGAACACAGCCCTGTGGGGCTCCAGTGTTGAGGGTCAGTGATGAGATGTTGCTGCCTATTCTAACCACCTGGGGTCTGCTTGACAGGAAGTCCAGGATCCAGCTGCACATCGAGCTGTTTAAGCTCAGAGCCCGGAGTTTCTCATCTACCTTGGAGTGCACTATGGTGTTGAATGATGAGCTGTAGTCTACAAACAGCATTCTCACATAAGTGTTCTTTTTTTCCAGGTGGGAGCGAGCAATGTGTAGTGTAGATGAAATGGCATCATCAGTGGAGCGGTTGTTGCGGTAAGCAAACTGCAATGGGTCTAGAGAGAGAGGCAGCACAGAGCAGATGTAATCTCTGATTAGTCTCTCAAAGCGTTTGCTGATGATGGGGGTCAGAGCAACAGGACACCAGTCATTTAAGCAAGTTATTTTTGATTGCTTTGGAACAGGCACAATGGTGGATGTTTTAAAGCATGTGGGGACTACAGACAAAGAGAGGGAAAGGTTGAAAATGTCTGTAAAAACACCAGCCAGCTGGTTCGCGCATGCTCTGATGACGCGGCCCGGAATGCCGTCTGGGCCCGCGGCTTTGCGGATATTCACCCGTCGGAAGGATCGGGTTACATCCGCTACAGAGACGGAGAGTGAACTAACCTCTGTAGCTTCGGCCGCGAGAGCTCTCTCCGCGAGGGAGGTGTTATTTCCCTCAAAACGAGCATAAATAGTATTTAGCTCATCCGGGAGAGAGGCAGCGGTGTTCATGGTGGAGTTTTTATTCCCTTTAAAGTCTGTGATGATGTTAATTCCCTGCCACATGCTTCTAGAGTTGGTGGTGTTAAACTGTCCTTCAGTCTTGTTCCTGTACTGGCATTTTGCTGTTTCGGAGGGCATAACTGGCTTGTTTATGCTCCTCCGCGTTCCTGGAATTGAACGGAGGTCCGCACATTAAGTGCCGCGCGAACATCGCTATTTATCCATGGCTTCTGGTTCGGATAGATCCGTGTTGTTCTGGTCGGAACTACATCCTCCACGCACTTTTTGATGAAACACATTACGCTATCAGAGGCGGACCGGAACATCTCCCAGTCCGTGTGATCAAAACAGTCCTGTAGCGTAGAGTCTGATTGTTCCGACCAGCACTGGATCATTCTGAGGGTGGGTGCTTCCTGTTTCAGTTTCTGCCTGTAAGCGGGCAGAAGCAGAATGGAAGAGTGATCCGATTTGCCAAATGGTGGGTGGGGGAGGGATTTGTAGCCATCCCGGAAGGGAGAGTAGCAATGGTCCAAAACCCGGTCCCCTCGTGTGTTGAAACTAATGTGCTGGTGGTATTTTGGTGCAACTGATTTGAAACTGGCTTTATTAAAGTCCCCGGTCACAATGAACGCGGCCTCAGGGTGCGCGGTTTCCTGCTCACTTATACTCCCGTACAGTTCCTTGATTGCTCGGTCTGTGTCGGCTTGTGGGGGAATGTACACAGCTGTGATAATGACCGCTGTGAATTCCCTCGGTAGCCAGAATGGTCGACACAGAAGCATAAGAAATTCCAGATCAGGAGAGCAGAAAGACTTGATAGAATGTACATTCCTCTGATCACACCAGGATTTGTTGATCATAAAACATACATCACCACCTCTGCTTTTACCTGAGAGGTATTTCGCTCGGTGCACGGAGAACCCCGCGGGTTCAATGGCTGAGTCTGGAATCTCTGCAGACATCCAAGTTTCCGTAAGGCAGATAATGCAGCAGTCCCTCGTCTCTCGTTGGAAAGAGATCCGCGCTTTAAACTCGCAGAGCTTGTTATCCAGAGACTGAACATTTGCCAGTAGAATAGTGGGTAGCAGGGGTCTATTTGCGCGGCGTCTTACTCTGATGAGAACGCCGGCTCTGTTTCCCATTTTCCTTTTGCGTTTCCGTGGCCGTGCTGCCCAGACAAAGGGCTCCGCTTGCGTGTTTGTAAACAGCGGGTCGGCATTGAGGAATTTGAAGTCCGGTTTACGGTGTGAAATTGCTGAACCAATGTCCAAAAGTGTTTGTCTGTCGTAGACAATAAGGCAGACAACATCCAAGAATTGTGAACAAAACAAACAAAACACTACAACACTGAGTCGGAGCTCGCAACGCAGCAGCCATACTCGGCGCCATCTTGAGTCCTGTTGAAAACAAGCTCGTTGGAGCGAGTAGAGATTTCACTTGCCTCCTTTCTCCCATTTTCCAGTTGTTAATGTTGGATATTATCATTTGGTAACGTGGAAATTTGCCTTGTTTTTTTACAAATGACATGGCCCATTTTTTTTTCTTCTTTTGTTTTTCCTGTAGGTGAAGAAAATAGCAGAAGAATACTACAAAGATCTCCCATGTTACACGTCATGGGTGAAGGTTCTGTATGACTTTATCATGGATGATGAATTGAGCCCGTACTCACGTGTGAAGAGAAGACTTACAGGGGATATCAAACAAGAGTAACACCTGAACTATCACTGAGCACAACAACTGGAACCCATTTCTGCTTACCCGCACAAAACCGCATACTGTTTGAATATATCACTCACCAACTAAAGTGTGAAAGAGATATTAGTGTGATTCTAGTCTTCATTTCAAACTTAGTGACAGAAATGAAATTGCAACATTACTGTTTGTATTTAGCTGGTGTGCTTTTTTATTATTATTTTTTTTTTTATTACATTTTAATTCTAAACCATTTTGCACATGGTCTGAAGTCTGGGCTGTTTTCATGTTTTGCATTTGAATACTAATGTTTCTACATTTTTATATGCTATATGATAATATTTTCCCCATATAAGAGCTTTTAATATGACAAACATTAATGTGAAATTTGAAACTTCATATACTGTTACAATCATACTGTGTGATTAACACGTGAATAAGGAGCTGCTGTATGTAGAGAGAGCTCACGGGTATAAAATTCTAAAAGTGTAATTTGCAACATAACATATTGTCTTCAAGACAATGCCTGTTAAATAAGGTTAGACAGTGCTTAGTGGTACAATCTGTGATCATATGAAAATGTTATATTGGATTTAGCACCACAAGTACTTGATGCTCTAAATGTTACTTGTTTCTTGGCCTGTGGCTTTTTTATGCCTCCATTATTTCACCAATTACCAAAATAAACTGACGTACTATGTCAGCATTTCTACATTTTATATGTTAGATGTCATTTCTGAAAAAAAGCCTTAATACATTTGAGATCATCTAATGATTATTACTGTTGTTTATCTCATTTTACATTTGTAATAAATGTAAAAACTCAAAACAGCACTACTACACTGAATATAAGCACAGGAGTTCTTTCTGTATATTACTGTATCTTCAGAGCTAACGCATCAGCCATTCATGGGACACATTTGAGATATTATATGGCAAATAGTCTTAAATTGTAGTTTGGCAGAACAGCAGGCTGTAATTATGTGCTAGTAACAAGTATATTCTTTTTCTGCAAAAAATCCACTACCATTGACTTTTGCTCTGGGTGTGTCGAGTGTGTTGTTGGTTGCATGCATTACTGCAACCATGGTAAGACTCCTGTTTCATCATCTGTGCCTTGAAACACACAATATCCTGATATTTATAACAATGTGGTCACAATCAGTGTCATTTGTCTTGGGGTTAAAATAAATTCTGTAAGTAGCACTCTCGTCTCCCAACAGGACAGTGTGTGATGTTGATAAAGCACACGTTCTCCAACGTCCTTCATATATATATATATATATATACGCTTTATTGCATATATAATCTAATTACATTTTCAATCATGTAAAAAAAAAAAAAAAAACGTTTATCTGAGCAAAAATCTTTCCACATTGCACAATACACATGAAGATACAGCAGCACAATGATATTGAGGTTACTTGAAATGTGTGCTAACAGAAAAAGATGTAACACTTTTTTTTTATCATCACCTTCATTAAGAAAACATTTGAACAAAAGTTGGTATCCAAAAACCAAGATTTCTGATCATCATCAGCAATGTTATCTTGTGAGGGAGTCTTTCAGTTTTTCGTACATCACTCGGTCCTGCAAGGATGACAGAACGGAACCACAAATAAAATATACACACTACATCTCAATGAAAACTATGTGATAAACTTCTTTAGTCTGCAGTGTGTATTTATGAAAATCCTAAATCTATAAAGGCGGGCCTCATACTAAACTAAACCAGTTTTCACTAAAAGATTTTATGCTGGTCAACATTCGCCGACCAAATGGGGAAAAATCTGGTCAAATCACTGTTGTGTTTATTTTGCACTGAAAGATGGTGAACTTCTACAGTTTATCAAATTTTTAAAACATTGACCGATAATTCCAAATGGTGTCCTTTCTTTTGACAGATTAAAAAAAAAAAGAAAACCATTTAAATCAGGGGTGCCAAACTCATTTTAGGTTACGGGCCACATTGGACTAAGCGCCATATAGTTTTAATGTTTATAATGTTTTTATAATGATTATTACATATTTGAAAAATAATGCATTCAAATCTAATTCTAAAATCATTTTAAAATCATTTTTCAAAATCTAAAATCATCACACAGTATCATATGAACAAGTGTTATGTCTGATTTAAAATACAGGAACCTATAAATACACAGGGTTGGGGAGTAACGGAATACATGTAATGGAATTAAGTTTTAAAAATACAAAATATTAGTAACAGTTACAATTTAAATCGTTGGTGATCAGTATACAGCAACGTTCAAAATGTAGTTTGAGATTACTGAAAAGATATATATCAAGAGATATTAATTTAAACAAACGACAGTAAAATGCATATTTAGTATAAATGATGCAATCTGAGGAGTCTTGAACAGCGGTGAAACACTTTCTTATGAGGCGTTACATACATGAGCGCTTTCACACTGTTATGAGTAAAAAAGTGGATATGACGTCATTGAGGAACTTTAATGGTTCCAGCAACTTGGAAAGCACATTAAACATAGAGAAATAACCGTTCAGTGGCGGGGCAGACACTTGTGGCCTAATCAAGTGACCAATGAGCTTTATTCTGGGGTTCTCCTACGCTAAAATGAGGTAGAGCAGTCTGTTTTTATTGAACAGAAATCCTTTAGGTGTTTTTAAAGATTTCCTGTTTCAGTGGCATACCCAAAATTAAAGGCTTACAACTCGACAAAAAACAAAACAAAAACAACACGGACGGTCAGGTGTTTAGTATAAAGAAAACTTTTCAAATTGTTTGAAGTTTAATGAAACTGCTGAAAAATAATTGTAAAAAACTAAAAAAAAAACAACAACATTGAGCTAAAACTTTTCTTTTTTTCGTATATATCTCTGGATGTAAATAAGGTGGCTCTGAATAGAAACTTTGAGAGCTTTCCAACAACATTTGATGACTTTGATGTTTTTACTGATTGCAATAATATGTACAGTGCAATTATTTTGATAAATGATCAAAACAGAACACTTCCGATTTGTCTTCAAATTTCAAAGCACTTGTTCGGTTTGGGTCATAATGACTACATGCCTTTGAACGTTTATAAGACTGTAGTTATTGATATTTTGACAATTATTTTTCTCTCGCAAGCCCATTCGAGGTTAAAGGATATTTACACCAAACACGTCACGAATTTGTGAAACAAAATCACCAATGAATGGCGCTTTAGCCCCGTTCACATCTCGCTAGTCTCTGTACTGTGAAGTCGCTAGTGTGTGTTCCTACTGCTGGTGGATTGCACAACTGGCCATAGCTTTAGAAAATCTGATCACAGATGAGATGTACTGCTGGTAAAACTAAGGATACTTTCACACTAGCACTTTTGGTGTGCACTGGGGGTCGAATGATGTCAAAGTTCGGTTCGTTTGGAAAAATGTGAACGCTGTTTTCTGAACTCTGGTATAGTTTCGCCGCTGATGTGAATGCAATCGTACTAAATCGCAGAAGTGAACTTGTGATGACGTATAATTTGTGTCTTTGCAGGCTTGCGATCACAATAATTGTGTTGTAACCCATTTCTCATACCAGCTTGTCTCCAAATAAATCCCCTTCAGAGAGCAGCTCACATTCCAAGCAATCGAACCAAGTGAGAAAGCACCCTAAGATTTGGTTCTAATTTGACAAGGAAGCAGTTCTCTGGCCTATCAAATTTACATTCTGGTGTGGAGAGTGTTTCTATTTAATCTGCAGCAGTGCTCAATGCATCATATCATTGACAAGCCTGAACGATCTATCAATCTATGAATCAAACTCACTCAGAATGCCAACCGTTTCAGACAAGGTTCTTCACACATCATCCATCAATGTGGTTACAGACAAGTGATACTGAACTTCTCTGTCTTGCCTGCACTCGACACCAGTATGTCACCGGAGTCGCTGCGCACTCACTGAAAACGAATGGCATCCTGTCGCTTTGTCACTGATGGTGTGAACTGGCACAAAGCACCTTTCAGCTGGTCTGCCCTTTGCCCATCACGAATGTGAAGAAGAACTTGACAAGGTAACAACCATGGAATCACGACACGAAAGACAAGCAAGCGAATTTCCTAGCGTGGTGATCGAAAAATAACGAATCTCTCTGCAAGCTGTACGAGGAAGAAAACATTCAAGACACTTTCACACTGCTGGACAAATCACGTATACAAAGTCTGAGGGTTTAAAATGACTGCGGAATGCACATAATTGTTCAAACAAATACTGATTGTACCTTATTTACATGTGTATCTTGTTATACATTCGCTCAAAACCCTACATCTAAAAGCTCCAAGAGCTTGTAAAATTCAAGCGATAAAATCCTAAATATTTCTTCAGTCTGACCCATTGTTAGAGACTTAAGAGTTAACGTCAGTACAGTACCGAAATGGTCCACTATTTCAGGCGTCGGCCATTTTGTAGTAGTGTCCGAATTCTAAGAGTACAACTTGTTCACTACTTTTATTCACTTATTCTTACCCACAGTGCACACTGATTTACACTCACAGACGATTTAATGCCTATAATCTATCGGGGGGAGGACCGATGAGCTGGAAGAGAGAACACGTGCGAGCGATGCCAGCTTCCAGCTTCCTTCTTTCCTTCAGTGTTTGATTTCATGACTAATCATTCCTTGCTTCAAATAAAAATGTCACACGTATGATTTATTTATACAGATACAATTATAAAGATGAGTTTTGTTCTCAGGAGACTGCACAGTAGAATGATTCAAATATTTGGTTATCACATGTAGGTTATGATAACTTCAGTGCTGTTTTACGGTCGGATGAGAGTGCTCTGAGCCCATGGTTGTCTCATCTCTGCGCCTTGAAATGCTGCCCAGCTTGGATCGGAGTTTAAAGATACTAAAACATAATAAATACAATAATGTATGCATTATGAAACTAAACAGCCAAACTGCGATATATTGGTTGACCACTAAACGTGGTGAAATAACTTCAAATCATCTACACTTTGTTTTTTCACTTTCAGTGGTAAAGGATCAAACCATCTAGAAACATTCACATTAATGCCAAATTTAAGCCCCTTCAGATTCTTTGCTTTATTCTTGTCACTCACCTTCTTGGACACAGATGGCCGCACCTTCTTAAAGGCATCTTCAAAGTGAACTCTTCTCACCCTAATCTCTTCCACTGGCTCTGTGACACAAGAGATGCATTTCATTGACCCCATTTACAACTGGTTTTAAGACGCGATCACAAGCGGTCACATATGGGGGTAGACAAAAATGCTAATCTGTCCTGAATGCCTCCCAGACCGCAGTGAAGCACCACCCCTTACCTGCCAATCAAATGCTGCACTAAAACAAGAGTTTAACTTTAAAAGTAAATAACCATCCGACTGGAAAATTTGAAAAAGCAAAGACATATACAAGCACGAGAACTTCACAGATCTTCTTCAGTGTGTCTGATATCAACATGTAGTGGCACACACATTTGAAGATCAGCTAACACAGGTAATCCACTAAAATAACAGAGACTTCTGCCTGAAATGTTGCGTTTGTGCTTGGATCAAATTTGAACTGCATCTGGTAGAAACAGCGTGCCAGTTTTGTTCACGCTTTCCTTGTCTTTTCTGACCACACGTGTCTTGCATGATCCGCTCGCATCTTAATACCAGGTAAATAGGGTCTTTTATGCATGTTCTTCAGACTGGATCATGGTGTGCAGTCCTGTGCTATAGTGACACGCGAGTGTTACCTGTGTGTGTTTGTGACGGTCGTGTGCTCAGGTGAACTCTCAGAGCATTCACACATGCCTCTCGCACCAGCGCAGACAGATCTGCACCTCTAAAACACACAACCCAACAATGACCGGTAACACTTCACAATGTGTAAACATGAACAACACTTTAAAAGCATTTGTTAATCTTGTTAATGTTCATTTCTACACATACTAATACATTTGAAGCTTTAATGCATTATGAACTAACATACACTTACAACGAACAATTGTATATTTATTAAACAAAATTAATAAATGCTGCATAAAATGATTTTTCATCCTTAATTCATGAAACCTTACACAACTCACCTAAATGTATAGAACCTTATTGTAAAGTGAGCAAAAAGTAAAAAACTCAAAGTGGGACCATTTTGTTTATTAACCAGACCAACAATCTAAAAACTTACGTAAAACTGTCACAGCGTATATCATGTGCAATTTCCTCAAGATTGACATCTGAATCTAGACGGGGTTTACTGCCATTCTGAGACAAAAGAATTACAGTTAATCAACAGACACGCTGTCATTTATGCCATTCAGATGTTTTGTTAGTCTTAATCATGTTAGGATGAGGTTTACCTTGGTAATAGTGACTAATATGGCGTGTCTGTCTGCAGGAGGGGGTAATCCCACATAAAGAGTTTTGTCCAACCGTCCTGGTCTGAGCACAGCAGGATCAATAATATCTATAAACAAACATTTATATAAACAGTCAGTTATCTAAAAGTAAAACTATGTACAAATTGATGATCGATTCATTGTTAATCATTTTAAGCTTATCGATTGTCGAATAATCAACTTCAGTTCTGTCGTCTATTTTCTATTCTTAACTGAAATAAATACATGTTAGTCTGTTTAATATGAATTTAATTGAATTCATGTTTGGTGTTAACTGACAGCATGTCAGGCTATGAATCGATTAAAAATAGGGATGTCAGTTGATTGCATTTTTGAATCAAATGTATTACTTGGTATGCAGATTAATTAACAGGAGTAATTGCGTACATAAATATTTGCTGAGAAAGCCCCTAAAATAACAATCATTCACTATATGATTAAATCTTTTTTAAAGTATTAAAAAAGACAATACAAAAAGTTGCTTTAGAATCCAATCTATTGTTTATTTCCATATTATTGAACATAAGCCAATCATTGGCCTACAGTCCGCAGCAATCCATTTTGCAATTGAATTCGTCAGTCAGTCCGAGATTTATAATAAGGGCTTGTTTAAGGATGTGTCAATGTACACCTGCGTCAGACGGATGCTTTTGGAGAGTCTCGGTAGCACTGCATCATAAACATACCGTCTACAGGTGCTGCGTCAAGTTAAATGAAGTTTGAAACTTAGAACAACACGTCTTGAGGTCCCTGTGTTCGGATTTGCACTCCATCAAGCTGTGTTTGTACGCAATAATCTCGTGTTGTCTGCTCTCGCTAAGTGTGGTTTGTTCTTTGTTTGTATAAGATGTGCGTTGCCTATAGACCATTTCAAGGATTGTTCGTTGGTGACGTTAAGTCATTGCATCAGCTCTGTCAGAACTTTGTGTTCGGACCAAAGCAGACTTATTAGGTCAGCGTGTCCTGAAATTTTACATCATCAAACCATTAATCTTATGAATCTGTTCACACTTTAAAGCATTAAAACTGAACTTATCAGGAAATGTTACAATTTCTCACAACTTTTTAGGGAAATTGCCAGAGCTAATTTACCAGCATTTTCCAACAGGTTCAAACATGACCTCTAAATGGAAAATTGCAAATAAATATCACCAAAAATATCACAAAAGGTAATCAAGGTAACTGGAGACAGTAAATGCATGCATTTGTTTGGACATGATATGAATTTACCAGGATACAGGACTAATGATTTAAGTCAATTAGTCCAGAATTCATAAAAGTCCAGACTTTAAACCCCTTTTGCAGTATTAACACTAACAATTAATCGATTGTTAATTGTGATGATCCATCACAATCCATTATGTAAAAATTCCTGAAAATTGACATCCCTGGTTCAAGAGAGACATTCAGAGATATTATCTCTTCAAGAGTTATTACCTGGTCTATTAGTGGCAGCCATGATGAAAACCTGTTGACGATTCTCAACGCCGTCCATCTCTGTGAGCAGCTGATTCACGACACGGACGCTAGACCCTGACTGACAACACACACACAACCATTACACCTCCTCAGAGACTGTCATTAAGTTATTACAATTAAAAAATGGGTTTATAAAACTAGATAATGGGCTCTATTTTAAGACCACAACGTCTTAAAAGCGGAAGTGTAATTCGTGCGCCACTACTGTCACCAAGCGGAATAGCAAAAATAATGTTTTCAAACAGATTTCACTCTTCCCATTTTCCACTGGTTGTACGGTACAGATAGTCCTGCACCAAACTCACGCCACTGGCCGATCCCGAGTTCCTATGTCAGACTGGACGTTATCTCAAACAAACATAGTAATGTTTTGATAGTATCACTGAGCCACAGTGTTAAACTGTGAAATCAACCTACAAATTGTTTACTTATACCATATAAGAATGTTAACATTGCAAATTATTTCACACATTGGCTTTAAACGCAGTGCTATGCAATATCCCATGCAAGTAAAGTCAGTGGGCATGGCCATGAAGTTCTGGCATTTCCGTGCAAGCATGTACAAAGTCTAGGTGTGAGTAGGTTGGCAAAAACATATGAGTGCACATCACAAGCAATAAACGAAGACAGCCCATTTATAAGAAGCTGGTAGCTAGTGTAAATGGGATGTATGCCATACATTTTTATATAATGGAAATATAGACCATTTGTGTCTTAAATTATTTTGCACAGTAACTGTGGCACTTCACTTAAATGTACCTCCCATATATTATTTCCGCGTACACTCCCACCCACACCCAGTAGCACACTGCCTGATAATTGGATAAGACAGCACATATCCCTGCACCTAACGGAGGTATATAAAAAAAAAGAAAAGAAAAAGAGGGCCCTTCTGAACTTTCTGAAGTATAATAATCATACTAGTATAAAATGTAAATGATTTCATGAATGAATCTGATATGAGTTTGCTCTTACCTCATGTTCTGAGCGCCGAGGACAAAGTGCATCAATCTCATCAAAGAAGATGACACAGGGGGCGGAGTTACGACCTCTCTGAAACACCTGACGGACAGCTCGCTCGCTCTCACCCACATACTACAACAAATCAATGACATTCATGCAGACAGCCTGTTAGAACAAGTGAATCTCAAGAAAGAAGTCAAATACATGTCATTTATTGGTAACCTATCATGTCTGTGTTGTGTTTCAGCCAAAAAAAAAAAAAAAAAAGGAAAATTACATTTAAAATGAATCCTATTTTTTGCACCATTAAAGGATTGTTGAGAAAAATCCCAGAATTTAAGTATTTTTTTCAGTAAAATGTAGACATCCGTTGCTCGTTCATGGGCGCTATGAGAGAAGCTTGTTCACAGTGACTTAAATACTGGGCAGTCACATGGACTACTTTTATGACACTTTTGGGTTTTAAGTTTTAAAGTGAGGCACTATCAACTGCCGTTGGGTAGAGTCACGTGGTGCCGTGCGAGGAGTGGACCTGTGAGCAGTGAGCTCTGCGCACTTTGCTAGTTTTAATGCTATTTGTGTCATAAACCGGTGAGATTCGATACATCCTGATTCTTGACTGTTCTAGGAAGACAATATGTAAAAAATTCAAAATCCTCGGGCTCTGGAGATATTAAAAGACACTTATGTGCTCAAGCTGACTCCCCGCATCTGCAGGCCGGAAGCCCTGGACTCAATTTGGACGGTGAACAAAGAAATTCGGTATGAACTGATGAACGTGTCGGCAATGCTGATGAATTGGATGGCAAAGTTGTCGCGGGGGCTCTCGTAGGCGTACATGGACTATTTGAGTTTAGAGGGATGGACGCTGGTTGGCAATGTCGTGCACGGGGTTAATGCGCACGTGTCTCTTTTTTCTGTTTGTTTTGTTCTGGGGAAAGTTCTGGGGTTAACTGTTGCACTAATGTTGGAATGTGGTCTTTATAATTTTAGTTTTGACACACAATCTATTTTTTCTAATATGTCAAAATGTCAAATGTTAATATGAGTGGATTATCTCTCTCCACGTGGAATGTGAATGGGTTGGGGCACCCCATAAAAAGAAGGAAGGTTATTTCTTTTTTAAACGTAAGAAATATGATAATGTGTTTCTTCAAGAAACGCATCTTTCCCCACAGCAAGCTGAAAATTTGGGAAGATATGGGGTGGACATGTTTTCTTTAGTGCTGGCTCAAGTAAGAGCAGGGGAGTCATTACATTGATAAGTAAGTATCTATTATTATTATTTATTTATTTATTATATATATATATATATATATATGTATATACATTTATTTTTAATCTGCGTGTGTACTCGGACTTTGGTCACAGGGATGTTTGTTGGGGGTTGGGGTGGGGATCGGGAGGGGGGAAGGGAAATAATGGGGTTTAATGGTTGACTCTGTATATGAATGTTTTTCTTTGTTATGTGTCATGTTGAGAAGCAACCAATAAAAATGTTAATCTTCATTAAACATCTCCTTTTGTTTTTTGCATACAGTCAGAGGTGGGTAGTAACGTGCTAGATTTACTTGAGTAAATTTTTGGGGAAAAAATTACTTTGTGTATATTTAAAGGTGGGTACTTTTCACTCTTAAGTAAATTTCTAATGAAAAAAATGTACTTTTACTTTGTTACAATGGGCGACGTTCCTGTCTTTTAAAAACATTACTGGTTTTAATTTAATAAGTGTAAATAATGCATAATTTATTGAGAGATTTTTGAGAGGGACTTTTACGACAGCTCTGTCACTGGAGGCAAGTCCACCACTGCAGCAGCAGCAAGCAAGCCAAATAAACACTTTCTTCGCTCCACACCATGAAAAAGAGTAGGCATGCAGTGCCTTCATTTTACACTAAGACAAGTGGATATTTCAAGACTAAAATTGCAGCGCGGCAAGTTTTAGCGATTATGATAATGTGGGCTTGTCTGTGTCATTGTCATTTTTAGGATGATTCTGTAACTATGGGCACTTATGACCTCAAGTTTATAAGTATACATTTTTATATCAGTGTTGCAATATCAGTTCCTAAATCCATGTAAATATCTGCGTTAAGTGTAAACGTCTTATGCTTTGCAGATCACATGCTTGACTTCTGGAGCGTTTGACAGATGTGGCGCATTTTTCTCATGGACAACAAAAAGCAAGCTCTGAACTTAAATAAGCCCAACATGCTTCCAAATACAGAGATAAGTTGCAGTTTACCTTTAGTGTACAGAACTAATTATCTAAATTCTTTCAACACTGAAAATACTGTAACTGTACTGATCTGAGAATCCATACAGGACTTTAAAAAGCGACAGGACTTTGAAATAGTGACAGTAGGCGTTAATAAAGCATGATCTTGTTTCGTTTTATTCAGCATTACATATAATCGGGCCTGTGGGACATTGTTCACGTTTTTCACCATAATAATTACTAGAAACTGGTTTCCAAACTCCTCTTTTAATTGACAGATTTGTCCAAATCTGACAAGCGTCCTTAAAGTGAGTTCAACCATAAATTCATGTTCTGTCATAATTTCCCACCCTCATGTTGTTCCAAACCTGTGTGACTTTGTGTATTTTTTGGAACCCAAAAAAAGATATTAGCCATGAAGTCACAATTCCCTTTTAAAATATGGAAGGGAAAAACGTGCAGTGACAGTAAATGGTGATTATAAGGCTAACAATCTGTCTGACATCACTTTAATTGTGTTGCATTTAAGTCATATGGTTTTGAAACAACATGAGGGTGTATGATGACAATTTCCATTAATAATAATAATTCTTATTATTAGTATAACTATTATTATTCTGTAATACATGTTAAATATGTATTATGTAATGGAATACTGGGCCGTAATTGTCCATTATGTTTTATGTGGAAGTAACTAGATACTCGCTACTTGACTATTCTTTTAATTGGATACTTTCTTACTCTTACTAGAGTAGTTTTTTTACATTACTACTTTTACTTCTACTTGAGTAATAATTTGTTTTTGTTTTTAAGTAATTTTACTTTTACTTGAGTACAGTTTTTGGTACTCTACCCACCTCTGCATAGTCATACGGTTTTGAAATGACATAAGTGTGAAAGTGTTGTCATCATTTACTCAATCTCATGTTGTGACAAACCAATATGATTTTCTTTCTTCCATGGAAGACAAAAGATTTTAAGCAGAATCCTAGCCACAATTACCACTATTATTACATTATTTTCATGACAATTAAGGCCCCCCTCCCCTCCCCCTTATTCAATATCTCACCATATTGAGTAACTCTGGACCCTTGACAGAGATGAAATTTAAGCCAGACTCATTGGCAACAGCCTGTAACGAGACAAAACTCATTTCAAATACACAGGCCAAAGAAGAAGCAACTGTTAATGTATTACAAGAGAAATGAAAGAATTTGTGGTAATAGACATAAAACAAACTTTAGCTAATAGGGTCTTTCCACATCCGGGTGGTCCAGCAAGCAGCACTCCAGAGGGGGCGTTTAGACCCAGAGCCCTGAAATGCTCCGGATTATGAATGGGGGCCTGGGAATGTGCAAACACAACCGTGAAATCTGACCTTATTTTTATTTTTTTGCTTCACCTCAACAATTTTACTAGGTAAAATCAAATAAAATATTATGAAATACACAGGATTAATTGTGAATCTAAGAACCTGAATTTATATTTTTGAAATAAAGAAATTCGAAATTGATATTGTACATTTTTAACTAGGAATTTTGTGCAAAATTCAATATTAATGAAAAAGTTCTTGTCTATAGGATTAATATTCCACTGACTGCAAAAAATGGGTGATCAAGACGCATTTAATTTAGTTATGTCATTAATAAAAGAGTAAACTAGTTCTGCAACAACGTGTACTAGACTATCAGCTAACAACATAAGTGGGGAAGTCAATTCTGTTTACCCTATAACTGGACCCAATTATGGGCTTCACAGAGGGGTTTCCATTTTTAACTCTCTAGGGGAAGCTTTACCATGATGGCCATGTTGAGCTCCTCTCGGATGTCATGCAGTGCACCAATGTCTTCCCATGTGACGTCTGGTACAGTGGCAAAGCCTTCACGTTTAGCAGAAGGCTGAACTTTGGACAACGACGTCTTGAAGTCTGACATGACGACACAGAGTCCAGCTAGCTGCTCTTCAGTCAGAGACTCGTTCTTCTTTAACAAAGACAACAGTTGCACCAGCTCCACCTTCTGCCGAGAAGATAGACTGCATTAATGTCAACAAGACATGATGGCAGGAACTAAATAAAACTTAAATACATGGCACAAGGCAACCATTTAAAAAGTCTTGAAGAAGTTAAGCTAATATTACTCCACAATGAGTTCTTCTTACATTCTACAGCTACACTGACAAAGTTTATATAATGTAAAGCCAAACTCTAAAAAAAAAAAAAAAAAAAAAAATCACACAATGTGCAAAAACTTAATCTAGATACAGGGGTGGGGTGGGTCAGTGATTTGGCCACTTCAGATTTTCCAAGGTCAATGAAAATGAGCACTGCCTCCTGGAGTTTTTGCTCTGGCCACGATCTCGTGTAAGGCATATGCTGAAAGCCATGGATTTGCAATGTTCTCTGACACAGTGCAACTCTAGTGTGTAGGCACCCATAACTGACCCTTAACTGCTTCTTCCTGTCCATAAAGCCCTGCATCAGTTCTGGGAGGAAGGAAATAGTTATTATGCTCAAGAACAAACAGGAGTTAAATTGGGCTGGGACCTTTTGTCAGTTTTGTTTGTCGCTCCATTCCATTTCCTGTTTGCTCCAGTCCAGTTTTTGTTTGATCCATTTCCGTCTCCATTTAGTGACCATACTTCTACACCTTTAAAGATTCTTTAAAGTGTATTAAGCATTATGCTTCCTTCT
Organism: Myxocyprinus asiaticus; assembly: GCF_019703515.2. NCBI lineage: Eukaryota > Metazoa > Chordata > Actinopteri > Cypriniformes > Catostomidae > Myxocyprinus > Myxocyprinus asiaticus. The sequence continues at coordinate 47,224,736 of NC_059364.1, read as the reverse complement.
AGCCAGTGGCAGTTCATGGTTTACTTTATTCACCTAGAGCGGCACTGTTCTCACGGATCAGTGCATCTCACACGTTCCAGCTTGCCCTGTTCTACAAGCTGACTTTTAAGCCTCGTTGAATAGGCAAAGTTGGCAAATTTCTTCTCTAGATCAAACCTGCATGCAGTAGAAGAGCAGCTGATTGCTTGCAAATGATGTCAGAAAGCATGAAACGCAAGCTGTAGATAAGCCCAGAGTGCTGGGTGGAAACAGCAGAACAGAAGCCCTTTTCAGAAAGAATTTTTTTTTTAGCCGAACTGAAGACAAAATATACTGTCATAAGAAATCTCAGTTTTACATCTGGTCTTATTTATTGCTGTTTGAAGATGTTTTGCCACTTCAACACTTGTGAGTGATGGCAAAATATCTGGCATATCACTCACCAGGACTCGCCATGACCCAACAGGAAATACCACATAGATACCGGCACTGGGGTGCACAGTCACTATTAGGGCTGCACAATTATGTCATGTTTTGCCAACACTACCAATAAGTGTTGTAACCCTCTTTAAGGATGTTCAGACTTGGGTATACTCTTTAAAAGGACCAATACAGACCGCTTTCAGTGACCCAACAATGAAAAAGAACAGTTTTTTTTTTAGTTTTTTTTTTTATATCAGTTGTGATATTGTCTCAGTCCACTTTATATTCACATGGTTGTTTTTGAACCCAGTCGACTTTGTCGTTATTCAATATTATAATAATATAATGATAATTTCAATTATTACTTTTATTACTAATATTTCATATTTCTGTATTCATTTCTTCACAACGTCAAACCCTTGAGCCTTTATTTTGGCAGAAAACTGAAGCAAGACCTCTACGTTTCTGTGTGTAGTTGTCAACAGTTTGTAATGCGCTGAGAACTGTTCTGTCATAAAATGCTGAAAACCTCTGACTACAAAAATTATTGAAATTAGACAACTGTAAGAATAAAGTGAACCTAAACTGATAGTGAGTGAAGCCGAGGTGGGTGGCACCCGTCGGCTTGAAGCAGAGCCCAAGCGGCCTGGATGAATGAGCAGAACTGGTCAAATGACTAAGTCAATGCAGTCGAGAGAAGGTGTGCTCCATGGTCACAGTGACGGTGACTGAAGCCGAGGAGGGTGGCTCCCCTCAGCTTGACAACATGCCCCAGACCCCTGGATGTGCAGTTTGAACAGGGGGTTTGGTGATTTATCCTATCAGGAGCAGGTGAGCTCCATGGTCTCACTAACAGTGAGTGAAGCCCCTCGGCTTGAAGCAGAGCCCAAGGGGCCCGGATGAATGAGCAGAACTGGAAAAGTCAATGTTTTCGGGAGGAGCGGTTCCTCCAGACCCTCAGTGATGGTGACGGTAGCCATGGAGGGTGGCTCCCCTCAGCTTGAAAGCATGCATGACCCCCTGGATGTGCAGTTTGAATATGGGCTTAAAATGTGCTTGGAGTATGTGAAAGAATACAGTGCCATTTCTTCAATTTGAAGCGCACAGTGCATGGAGACTGTGATTTTGATTTTATTTCCATTAATTGTGCAGCCCTAGTCATTCCTACATTGCATTATTAGTATCTGGTCAAGTGGGAATACAGCAAATAGGATTACCAATTAGATTTTGTTTCTGTCACTTAGTTAAAAGTGTGTCTCAGGATATGGGCTGGTAACACAAAAAGATAACTGACTACTCTTGTCCCATATTTTGTTAGAGACATTCATGTGTTGGCTATTTGTTGTGTGGTCATGACTCATGACTGCTGTACCGGTGCCAGTGACGTGATGTCTTCAGTGGTCTGCTCCAGCAGAATTCTGTTGACAGCGGTCATAGCCGCCTCTCGACACAGCGCCATTAAATCTGCACCCACGTAACCTGGTGTGAGACGCGCCAACTGCCTGTAGTCAAAATCCTCTGGCAGCTTGATTTTCCGACAAAGTGTCCTCAGAATCCTGGGATGGGAATAATTAAAGAGAATTAAAGGAGAATTATTGTCAAGACATTCACCTGACATTTGTATTAGCCGCTTTTCCACCATCGGGCCAGCGCGAGGCAGGGCTATTAACTGACCAGCCGGGGCTAATAGCCTCGGAGCCGCCAGACCAAAATCGATATGCATTCCCATCATCAGGCCAATAGCCCCACAGCATTGCCCTAAAACCCACCCTTAAAGGATTAGTTAATAGTTCACCCAAAAATGAAAATTCTCTCATTATTCACTTACCCTGATGCCATTCCAGATGTGTATGACTGTCTTTCTTCAGCAGAACACAAATGAAGATTTTTAGAAAAAGATAGAGCTCTGTTAGGTCCTAATATTGAAAGTACATAGGTGCCAGTACACTGACGGTCTAAAAGTCATATTTAGACAGCATAAAAGTAATCCACGCAACTTGCAATATAAGGACCTGACAGAGCTCGATCTTCTTCTAAAAATCTTCATTTGTGTTCTGCTGAAGATAGACAGTCAAACACATCTGGGACGGCATCAGGGTAAGTGAATAATGAGAGAATTTTCATTTTTGGGTGAACTATCCTTTTAATATGCCACCCTGGTGCAAATGTCACATACCCCGCCCATTACACAAGCAAGAAGGAAGCTCAAGCTGAGGTATCAAGTTATCTAGTTATTTAGAATATGGAGTTTATAATGTATGTAAACATTAGCTAGAATATAAGTCAACAGTGACAACTCCCCAACTGTAGCTACCATGGTGTCCTGAGTGGTCTCTCCAATAACAGCAAGACAATGTCCCAGCACACCTTCCATGATCTCGAACAATGGAAAGTTCTTCCTTTGGGCACCATTTTGACCACTGTGTCTCTTAACAGTGTACTGTGCCTGCAAATTTTTTGTGTTTTTTCTGTACCTGTACCATTGTGCACTGGATACACAACTTGGCAAGTTTGGCGGCAATACACATAATCACGTCTGAGTTTTGGCAGAAGGCCTCAATTCCCAGTTGGCCTTGTTTGGCCAAAGTGTAATCAGAGTAAGAACAGACGAGGCACGATAAAGCCCACGAAGTGACAGTGGGAATGCACCTGGCCCTGGCACACGCTAGCACGCCTCATTTGGCCCGATAGTTGAAACGCGGCTGCAGTCAAGACATTCAATATGACTTATAATGTGCTATCGTCAGCTCTCCTTATCGCATTACATTACAGAACTGTAAACTTTAGGTCCATGTAGATCTGTTGTTCTTGAACAAAGGATCCGCATGGAATATGTGTGCGTGTGTGTTTCAAACCATCACAACAAACTCAAAAACACCCTTTTTTGGCCAGATTTTGTTTGAAATGACATCAGACCCGTTCAATCTTCGATTTTGTAAGTATGCTGTGCCTTAAGCCTCAACTCAACTCTCTCAACACAAAATGAAACTACAGTGAAGCCCATGACTGTATTTGCATTCAGTGCTGAGTAGATTACTTCTGAAATGTAATTTATTTAGGGAATTAGGAGTAGGGATTAGATTTTTTATTATGCAGCTTTGAAATGGATAATGAAAGAATGTCTCTTGATATGATGAAGAGATGTATGATTTGCACCTCCTCATAATCATTCCGACTATGTCTGCCATTCTAAAGCATGTACCAAAAGTGCATTTGCATGCTACAAAAGAACAAAGTTCCCAGCACCCGGCAAGTGCACCTCTGAAATGTTTGTTTGCTTTTTACAAAATAGTGTCTAGAATTATGGACAGGTGGACGAGGGCTTGTTTGAATTTTTTTTTTACAAAGCAAGGTGCGAATGCAAACAGCTCTGCATTTATTTGTGCATGAATTATTATTAAAACAGAATCCACATTTTCTGTGTATTTGTGGTTTGAATGAAGCACTTTTAATGCAGTGTATCATTTGGTAGCTGCATGCACACATGGCTAGATGATACATAGAATAATTATTCAAATGCATTATATAGAGAGAACAGATATACAAATAAAGCGAACACTTTTTTCATGTTATATAATACAGAGAATTTCCAAGTGCTTCTTAAGATTGGATGTGGAGTCTATTTCAGTGGCTATATTTTTGTAAGGCAAAGATTGCTTTGCTCACTTATTTCCCCCCCATCTCTAGTTATTTCTATACGTGGTTACATGAAGAACAGCACTGTCTTCAATGTAGTAGGATGTGGTGTTACCTGGCTAGGCCTATCACGTGTATTTCAGGCTCTGGCTCAGACCGGTCTTTTAAAATTTAGGAGCATAATTAGTAAGTTATTGCCATTGGCTGATTGTTAATATAATCAAGAATATAATCATGTAATCCATAAAAAGTAGCTAATCTGATTACATACAATATAATTTGTAATGTTATCAAATTACAAGTACTTAATTTTTGTCATCTGATTACATGTAATCCGTTACTACTCAGCACTGTTTGCAAGGCCAATCGTGAAGCATCTGTACAAATGTATTTATCCAAACAGTGAGCAATTTTTTACATTGTTCAAACAGTCTGAGCTCAGTATTTATTAAAGGGTTAGTTCACCCAAAAATGAAAAATGACCCTCATGCCATCCCAGATGTATATGACGTTTCCTTCTTCAGCAGAACACATTTGAAGTAAAACAGAAAAAATATCTTGGCTCAGTAGGTCCTTAAAATGCAAGTGGATGGTGATCAGACCTTTGAAGCTCCAAAAAGAACAGACATTCAGCAAAAACTTCATCCATATGGTTCCACTGGTAAATTCATGTATTGTAAAGCGAAATGATCGCTTTTGGTGCAAAAAATATCAATATTTAAGTACTTTTTAACTATAAATAATCACTTCCAGTCAGCAGCAGTATGCGTGTGTGACGTAATCGCGTTTGGCACGTTCACACGAGAACAGACGCACGTGCGACTCACCCGGAAGAGTTGCGCTGTTTACAACCGAGTAGGAGGAACGCTGTACAGAAGCTCCATTGGTTTTGGTATAGATCTGTATTTGTATCTGTAGGTTTACTCACAATGGTGCATTTCTGTGCTCATCCTGGATGTCTTAAGCGAGAGAAAAATGTGAGATTACATCCGAACATGCCAAGGCAAATACGTCACATGAAAGACCGTGTGGATTCCGCCCTCTCATGAATGTGTAGAATTAAAAAGTATACTTAAATATTAGTAGGCTATTATTATATAATATTACCCAGCTACAACTGACTCTAATGGTCTACATGTTAGTTATTTTTTTTTCCTACAGTAGTTTGGTGTTATTTTGTAAATAAGTGAAACATACTTCAGCCGCGCACCCTCGTCAGGAATCCCCAGACAGATCTCTCGGTCAAACCTGCCTGCTCTACGCAGGGCTGGATCCAACGAGTCCGGACGGTTAGTGGCTCCAATAACCAACACCTGAGCTGGTTCTGATATTGAATTTAGATCTAAAGTAAACAAGAAACGCAAATATGAAATGTATTATGTGTCTTTAGAGTGATAAAAATTAGCTACACCACATTGAAGGCACATGAGCAAAGTGGTTAACAAGCGGACCAGTTTCATTCAGTAAGACGCACCGTCCATGCAGGTGAGTAACTGAGCGACGATCCTCCTCTCCATGTCTTTAGAGGCCATCTCTCTTTTTGGCGTGATGGCATCAATCTCGTCAATGAACAGGATACAGGGAGCACTGTTCTATTGGAACAACAGAAGGGATATACAGTTTAAACAAGTATGAGCCACTCTTGCACAGATAGAGGAGAAGTTTTTGCCAGGTATGGCCCCATTTACACCTGACAATAACATCTGTCACTGATAATAAGCACTAAATACAGCGATGTGAATCTTACTTTGGCTTGCTCAAACAGTTCACGCAGTTTCTGCTCTGATTCTCCGGAGACTCCTGACACCAGCTCTGGAGCAGAGACCTTCAACATCAGCAGACCCGTCTCCTACACGCAAACACACACAAAATAACACACTCGCTCATGTTGTTCATACACAGTGAAGAACATACAGATATCCATATGATTGAAATGACTCACTCCGGCCACGGCCTGAGCTAACAGCGTTTTCCCGCATCCTGGCGGCCCATGAAGCAGGAATCCCCGTGGAGGTACAATTCCCAGCTGCTGGTACACTTCTGGATGTCTCATATGGATCAGCAATTTACACACCTCCTGAAGAAGAGAGGCAGATGCAGACAGCAGTTATACATTCATATGTAGGAAGTTCAAATATTGATAAATGTATAGAGATTATTATGACTGAAGCGCACCGCTAGCGTGTCTTCACTGCCTCCGAAATCCTCAAACTTCACAGTTGAGTACTGAAGTTCAGGGGCTTTGTTCTTCCCTTCAATTCAAATGATAAATAATGCATTTATTACAGACCATCTGATTAAAAGCCTTTTCTTTTTGGGTGAATCTCACGAAATCTGACAAGAACACGTCTGGGTCACATTTCAATTAGGGATGCACCAATGTATCGGCCGCTGATATTTATCGGCCAAGTAATAACCAAATAAAAACCATCGGCAAATCGGTTTAAGCATGAAAACGGCAATATGAAAAACCATAGTTCATTCATAATTATCATCACACTTTGCAAAAACTTTTTGAATTCAAATGCACAATCCAGAAATAATGATAGGCACAGGATGTAAAAGGGTTGGCACTCCAAAGAACATGTAATATTTCATTTTTATTCCTTCTCGTTCTCACATTGAGGAAAACCATCATTACGTGACACTTGTGAAAGCGGCTCATACCTATACATTATGAGGTAAAACCATCAAAACGCTTTGAAAACAGCAAACTTTGACATCCGAGACACTGGTATGGTATCCATTAAGGCTGCACGACTGATTAAGTTTGAAATCAAACTGAGGTCTTGTGCGATTACAAAAGCAGAGACACGAGTGCACATGGCTATGAAGGACCAAACACTGCCATGCGCACTCACACAACACACAAGACTGACAGAAGAGTGCATGGCAAGAGGAGCGAAACCGAAGCCATGCGCTCACAAAAGACAAGACACTGAGCAGGAGTGTCCAAATCTCAACTCAGAACAGAAACCGAACTAGGCTGAGTCAGGACCCAGACATCACACTCCCAACATGAAAACACAGAACATGAGTGTCAGGATCCTGTCACCACTATAAACATGACTGAACCCCCCCCCCCTCAAAGAAATGCCACCTGGCATCCCAAAAAGGGGAACATCAAACAGAAAACAAAACAGAACAGACAAAAACACAAAGGGTGGGACTGGAGGCACAGACCAGGTGGGAAAAGAAGCACAGGCCAGGGCAGGACCAAAAGAACAAGAATCAAATCAAATCAAATCACTTTTAATGTCACACAGCAATATACACAAGTGCAATAGTGTGTGAAATTCTTGGCCGCAGTTCCGAGCAACATAGTAGTCGTGACAGTGATGAGACAATTTACAATAAACATCAGATTTACAACACAATTTAAAATCTAATATACACATAATTACACACAACACAATATACAAATATTAACATACACTGTACAGTATACAATACGCACTATATACATACACATTATACAATAAAAATATATTTAGTATATATATAATGTACAGTAGGTTGTATTGTACTGTATTGACATTCAGGCTGTCGGTTGATAGTAAGTTGTTAAGAGAGAAAATAATATAATAATAATATAATTTATGACAGTCCGGTGTGAGATATAAGAGTAAGAGTAATAAAGTGCAGTGCTGATGTATTTTGATCGTGGGATATCAAGAGTTCAAAAGTCTGATTGCTTGGGGGAAGAAGCTGTCATGGAGTCGGCTGGTGCGGGTCCTGATGCTGCGATATCGCCTGCCTGATGGTAGCAGTGAGAACAGCCCATGGCTCGGGTGGCTGGAGTCTCTGATGATCCTCCGAGCTTTTTTCACACACCGCTTGGTATATATTTCCTGGAGGGAGGGAAGCTCACCTCCGATGATGTGTCTGGCAGTTCGCACCACCCTTTGCAGTGCTTTGCGGTTGTGGGCGGTGCTATTGCCATACCAGGCGGAGATGCAGCCAGTCAGGATGCTCTCTACAGTGCAGGTGTAGAACCGTGTGAGGATGTGGCGGTCCATTCCAAATTTCCTCAGCCATCTCAGGAGGAAGAGGCGCTTCCGATGGACCATGTGAGTTCCTCAGTGATGTGGACACCCAGGCACTTGAAGCTGCTGACTCTCTCCACTGGTGCGCCATTGATGGTGATGGGACTGTGTTCTCTATCTCTTCTCCTGAAGTCCACCACAAGCTCCTTTGTCTTACTGACACTGAGGGAGAGGTTGTGCTCCTGACTTTCATCATTGTCAGTGATCAGACCTACCACCGTCGTATCATCAGCAAACTTAACGATGGCATTGGAGCTGTGTGTTGCCACACAGTCATGTGTGTACAGGGAATACAGGAGTGGGCTGAGAACACAGCCCTGCGGGGCTCCAGTGTTGAGGGTCAGTGATGAGGAGATGTTGCTGCCTATTCTAACCACCTGGCGTCTGCTTGACAGGAAGTCCAGGATCCAGCTGCACAGCAAGCTGTTTAAGCTCAGAGCCCGGAGTTTCTCATCAAGCTTGGAGGGCACTATGGTGTTGAATGCTGAGCTGTTATCTACAAACAACATTCTCACATAAGTGTTCTTTTTTTCCAGGTGGGAGAGAGCAGTGTGTATTGTAGATGCAATGGCATCATCAGTGGAGTGGTTGTTGCGGTAAGCAAACTGCAATGGGTCTAGTGAGGGAGGCAGCACAGAGCAGATGTAATCTCTGATTAGTCTCTCAAAGCTGATGATGGGGGTCAGAGCAACAGGACGCCAGCCATTTAAGCAAGTTATTTTTGATTGTTTTGGAACAGGCACAATGGTGGATGTTTTAAAGCATGTGGGGACTACAGACAAAGAGAGGGAAAGGTTGAAAATGTCTGTAAAAACACCAGCCAGTTGGTTCGCGCATGCTCTGGTGATGCGGCCCGGAATGCCGTCTGGACCCGCGGCTTTGTGGATATTCACCCGTCAGAAGGATCGGGTTACATCCGCTACAGAGATGGAGAGTGAACTAACCTCTGTAGCTTCGGCCGCGAGAGCTCTCTCCGCGAAGGCGGTGTTATTTCCCTAAAAATGAGCATAAAAAGAATCTAGCTCATCCGGGAGAGAGGCAGCGGGGTTTTTTTCCCTTTAAAGTCTGTGATGTTGTTAATTCACTGCCACATGCTTCTAGAGTTGGTGGTGTTAAACTGTCCTTCAGTCTTGTTCCTGTACTGATGTTTTTCTGATCTGATAGTTTTTCAGACTATAGGGCATAACTGGCTTGTTTATGCTCCTCCGCATTCCCGGAATTAAAAGCGGAGGTCCGCGCATCAAGTGCCGCGCGAACGTCGCTATTAATCCAAGGTTTCTGGTTGGGATAGATCCGTATTGTTCTGGTCGGAACGATCAGATTCACAGAATAATCGTTCCAATAATCGTTAGATTAATCGATTATCAAAATAATCATAAGTTGCAGCCCTAGACCAGGCCAAGGGGTTAGATGACAGATCAGGGAACCAGGGTGACAAAGAAGGCCAGGGTGGAACCGGAGTAGAGCCCGGAGGCCTGGATGGGCCGGGAGGCCAGTTCGGAGCCGGAGAAGAGCCTGGAGACCAAGGCAAGGTCTGAGCAGCAGGGTTCAGTGCCGGCTTCTGGGCAGAGGTCAGAAGAGTTAGCAAAGATGGCTGGGCAGTGGGTGAGGTCAGTGGCGGTACAGGACAGGTCAGACCAGGCAGTGGACAGGGCAAGCTGGCCTTTGGTGGCCACAGGAGGCTGGGCAGACTGGCTGGTGACTGGACAGAATCATCGACAGTCACAGGAGACTGGACAGACTTGTCAACAGCCTCAGAAAACTGGACAGACTTGTCAACAGCCTCAGAAAACTGGACAGATTTGTTGATGACCATGGGGAACTGGACAGGCTCACTGACGGCCACAGGGATCTGGACAGGCTCACTGAAGGCCACAGGGATCTGGACAGGCTCACTGACGGCCACAGGGATCTGGACAGGCTCACTGACGGCCACAGGGATCTGGACAGGCTCACTGACGGCCACAGGGATCTGGACAGGCTCATTGACGGCCACAGGGATCTGGACAGGCTCATTGACGGCCACAGGGATCTGGACAGGCTCATTGACGGCCACAGGGAACAGGACAGGCTCATTGACGGCCACAGGGAACAGGACAGGCTCATTGACGGCCACAGGGATCTGGACAGGCTCATTGACGGCCACAGGGATCTGGACAGGCTCATTGACGGCCACAGGGATCTGGACAGGCTCATTGACGGCCACAGGGATCTGGACAGGCTCATTGACGGCCACAGGGATCTGGACAGGCTCATTGACGGCCACAGGGAACAGGACAGACTCGTCGACAGCCTCAGGGAACTTGATGGCCGCCGTGGCCGGAAGCACTGGCAGCAACAGGGGAATAGCCTCAGTGGCTGGAAGCGCTGGCAGCGACAGGGGAACGGCCTCCGTGGACGGAAGCGCTGGCAGCGACGGGAACGGCCTCCGTGGACGGAAGTGCTGGCAGCGACAGGGGAACGGCCTCCGTGGACGGAAGCGCTGGCAGCGACAGGGGAACGGCCTCCGTAGACGGAAGCGCTGGGGAACGGGCACCTTACTTAGCAGTCGGAAACACTGCAGTAGGAGCGGCCGCCACCTCCTGGTGGTCAGCTGCATCCACTGCCGGTGAGGGAGTATTGTCGACCTCGGTCTGGGATGAAGGAAGTCTTCCGAGGCACAGGCTGAGATAAACTCGTCCCATTTCAGTGCAGACTTGATCGTAGTGGCAAGACTTCCCTTCACCTGTCTCTGGGACACAAGATCTGATGGGCTCATTCAGATCAGCCCTAAACAATTGCATAAGGCTGGCCTGATTGTGCCCCAGACCCGAGGACAGCACCAAAAACTCCAATGCATACCCCCTCACTGACTTCTCCTCCTGCTGGAGTCTGAGAAGCTTCATGGCCTGCTTGGCTCTGCATTGTGTGGTCAGTGGTGAACAAAAATAAATACTCATTCCTGCTGGGTCCATGCTGGTCGGATCGTTATGTCACAGTGCGTAAGCGGGAATAAGGACCCAATTGCAGGAATTAGTCAAATTAAAGATTTTATTAAATAAAACAATACAAACAGGGAACAAACAAACACTCACAAGGGAGAAAACTGAAAAGCAAAACAATAATAAACTTCTAAACTGAAAGACAAAATGACAAACCAGACTGGAGGCTGAGCAAACAAACAATGACATAACAACATGAGAACAAAACAATCCGACAAACACAAGAGGAAAGGGAGCACAATGGAACAGATGAGGGTAACAAGGAGGCGGGGTCAGGGAAGCACATGGCAGACAAACACAAAGCCATGTACTACCACACAACACAAGACTGACAGAAGTGTACATGGCAAGAGGACCGAAACCGAAGTCTTGCGCTCACAAAAGACGAGACATGGAGCATGAGTGTCCGAATCTCAACCCAGAACAGAAACCGAACTAGGCTGAGTCAGGACCCAGACATCACACTCCCAACACAGAACATGAGTGTCAGGATCCTTTCACCACTGACAGGTAAGGGTCTCAATGTAAATTACTTTTGTGGTAATCAACATTATGCCACAGATGCTGTTGGTTGAGCTTAACTTATATTAAACCCAGAACATTCCTTTCACTGACATTAAAATGTCACCATGAAAAAAATCATTACAGTCCTCAATATAGGCTTCGTTTTCTATAGATTTTGGGGTGAAATATGAGCGAGACATGTTCTTGACAGATTTCGTGAGATTTATCCTTTTGATGATTGTGATAAATATGAAGTGATGTATGATATGTGCATAATCAGTTTCACTCACTCTTTTTGACCAGTATTCCAGCATTGATTTCTGCATCCACGTCATTCATTTCTCCTTGTTTTTTGTTTTCCCTTCTCTTCAACTTTTCATGTTTTGATTTCTTCTCTTTCAGCTTTGATGAATCTCTCTGCTTCTGAAAACATGAAGTCTGACATGACAAAATCACATCATCACATATATTAAACTGCTATTAGCACAAACACATAAAGTGCTGCTGTGTACCGCAGTGCTGGTGGCCGCCTCCTCCTCACACAGATCAGTGAAGATGTTCTCCTGTTCTCTGTCTCCAGTTTTATCAATGATCCAGCCATCACCTTCGCTCTTCACTGTCGAGGTGCTTGCGTTTCCTCTCTGATAGAGCGACACCAGCGAGCTGTCCGTGTGATTTGTGTGCTGCTGAAACACCCAGATAAAATGAGGCCGTTTAAAACACACTGACTGACATAAGTTACATCATAGAAACTGACATTTCTAGGTTCTGCGTTCAGACAGAGGAAACAATCCATTACTTCAAGTTCAGAAATATCGTCCTCACTGTCCGTGCTGTCTCCTGTGATGTGACTGTCATCCCTGAGACACAATATCAGATCATATTAACAATAATAATCACTGTAAAAATCAAATAATAGTTTTAAGCAGCCAGATTTGAAAGAATCAAAACGATTATTCGTCATTTGTATATATGTGAGGATTACATCAATGGGAATAATATTGTCAGTACTCATGAATGCAGAGAGAGTTGTGTCATACCCATCCACTTGACTGTGTCTCGCTCTTTTGGCCAAATGTTTATTTTCCAGTGTAGTGATTTCAGACTTGCTGCATACAGCTGCATGAACTACATAGAATAATATTTCATCGTTTTTCAACAATATCATCTCAAACTTGAAGCTTCAGTAAGTAATCACCAAAGTGATAATAGCATAGTATTAAAATTCAAACAAAAAGCTGACAATTGTTTAATAAAGCAATAGTAATCCATGAACTGTCCTCCTTATGGGTGCAGTGCAGTGATACGATACAAAGGTGTTTGAAATAATAGCCTCTACCATAGTATGTATTGGAATAAAAGACCAGAACTTCCTGATTGATAAAATACACATTTACGTGAACACCTCTGAGGAGTTTATACCTTTTCCCACTTGAATCCTGAAAGCTGTCCTGTTCCTCCGGCCGTACTCCATCCTGCTCAAATCACATTATAGGCTCAGCTCTGTCAGGGTTTAACTCATCCATTGATAGAGAGAATAAAACTTACCTAAACTGCTGCTGAAGGTCAGAGGCCATTGATGAGATGTCCACATAATCATCATTATGTGCTTTCAGATACTGAAACAGGCAAAGATCACATTCTCATTTCATGAATCTCATTAGATAGGCGTATTCAGAAAGCCATTTTGAAAACAATTATTTTTGCAAATCCGTTTGGTGGTGGAGAAATTACACAGTTTAGCTTTAATTTATTGCAATCGAGTAAAATGACTAGAAAATAATGCTTTTGATATGTTTTAATTTTACAGTGAAAAAAATACATAAATAATGATCAAAGACAAATTAGTATTCAATGGATCAATAACAAAGTAATTATTTTATAGAGGGGGTCAAATTTAAAATTTGTTAAAATGGTTCAAACGATGTTGAAACTAGAAACGTTCCTTCATGTATTCAAATAAATACAATAATGTCAAAGCTCAGCTCTGGAATGCATCATTAGGGGCCCAAACACCAAAGCTATTGAAACCCAACGGTATTTGTACCGATTTCCTTTTTCTGCTCTAATAGTGCGTTAATGGTAGAGATCCCAAAGTACAGTGATCAGATCTTAATACCATAGTACTTTTTGTAAGTGGGATCAATAAAAGTCAAATATCAGTGTGATTTGTTCACTTTAAGTTTAAGGTATTTCACTCAGATCAGACACACGTTTGTTATATTATAACATATGCGCACCTGCTGGACTCTGTGTTTGAGTCTTTGATCCATATTAAATCCACTGCGGTTCTTCATCATTTATCCCACATGAGTTCACGGCAGCAGTTTATTCCCGTACAAATGTCAAAACACTGAACATAAAGACACTTCCCGCTCTCATCTGTCCATGTGAAGAATGTGCTGCTGTTAACTAGACTCAACAGCGACACTTGTCGGACTGGAGAACATCACTGACGAGGAGAAACGCTGCATTCCAGGACATTGGCACACTAAAATGTAGATTCTATTAAACTTATTCATATCAAGGATTGACATGTAACGACTCTTCAGCTGTCGCAGAAACCCAAACTGACGTACATTTGAACATACATTCTACATAAACAATAGCCTATTATGAAATCCAAGTAATGCAGGCCTAATTTAAAGTAATTAAGTAATTAATAAACTATTTAAGTCTGTAACTGTCATACGATTACAGCCAATCAAAATGTAATGTTTTACACAACTTTTTGACACCCAACACAGAAGTCTGGTGAATTGCCATTATAAGTGCTTATTTGATTTAAAACGTTAAGGCATGCTTTTCTATAAAGCTCTTTACTATGGGCTTTCAGACATTTAAGACATTAGCCTACATTGTGATTTTTTATAAATCTCTTTGAAATGATATGTATTGTGAAAAGCGCTATAAAAAATAAAAATGACCTGAACTAGCTTATTTCTATTTCTATGGATAAACAGTGCCACTTGGTGGACTTAACCCCTCAACTTCTCCATCATTCGTTTTGACTAAATTGAACTTGTGTAAAACAGTGTCTCTGAAATCTAAATAGATATTAAAACTTCAAATCCAAGCAATTTTAACGCCAAAAATGAGATGAAAGTTGAGGTTTCAGCTCAAGTTGTTTTGATGGTGCTTTATTATTAAAATAGGTCTGGTGTATACTGGATAGGATAATGGCAAGCACGATATCTATAAATTGTTTGCTGTGTTTCTTGCTGTAAAATGATACATTATTTTGAGAAAAATCAATCTATGTTGCGAATACGAGTACGTCATGACGTCACATGCTGACACTGTGCGGGCTCGCACACGCGCTCAATGTGCGCATCGCCGTGTACAGCAATAGTAGACAATGGCGAGTTCATGCACTAGCGAGAGGTTTATTATTCAGCAGGACGCGGATTGCTTGCGGTCGAAACTCATTCACTGTGTGGGTAAGATCATTAAGGTCTGTTTAAAGTGTTTCTTCAGCGTCGGTTAAATACAAATGTGCGCTCTAATTCCGGAGTTAGCATGCTAACACGCTAACCGTCAGGATTAGGTCAAACCTTTGAAATGTGTGAATATCAGTACATATTAAACACGGAATTATCTGCTCCTTCGTTTGCCTGTGATGCGTTTCTTTTATTCCTCGTTAAGATATGAGCGGATTGTCATTAATATGGAGTTATTCGCGATGTGCGCGCTCACGTACCTCATCTGAGAGGAGATTTGTTTTTCTCTCGACTAGTTTAACATCTAGAGTGAGTGATTGACACAATGGTCATGTCCATATATATTAGTGTGATTTGTTTTCATATGTTATTGTTGAAGAAGTGCTTATTACTGGTGTGCTTCAGACGAGTCATGTGACTTTACGAAAGTCTTCTGGAGTCATCCTATGGCTTTGTGAGGAACAGACCGAAATTTGATAAGAAGTTTGATCATTTTAACAGATAATTCCCCCCTCCATCCAAATATTTCCTTGTGGATATTTGAGCAAACGCACATATTGCATTCACTTTACAAGTACTGTGGCCCAGTGTCAATGACTTCACTGGCAACGATTTGTAAGGACATTGGTTTTGGACAACCTTTCAGTGCACCATAAAAAACAGGCTTACCTGACTTCTTCGCATGGGAAATTATAACCTGTGTTTAGTGTAGAAGGAACTGAATGTGATTTTGCATGGAGTGTAATAAGTGCACCAGTACCCTCATCTGCTCCAGCAGTACATCTCTCAATCACAGCCTATAGTGATGGTTAAAAACAACAACAACCAAATAAAATGGGTTTTATATCTCCATAGTTTTTTTTTTTAACCATGAATAGAACATTCTCGGTAAACAAGATTGGTGGGCGGACATTGTTTCACAAAAGAACATTTTTTAAAATGATTATTTCCATGGCCTGTTTTCCCATATTTGAGTTCTAAACTGAAATGGGTAGATCGTGTTGAACTACTTCTTGCATTATAAGTTGGGCACACCTGGAGTAGTCCATGTCTGTCAACTTGAATTAGCCTATATAAATGTGTTATTTTATAGATATGCTTTGTGTCTCTGTTGACTTTAGTTATTGTTTGCTCAATTATTTGGTTGTTATTCAGTCGTAGAGTACATCAAACTTCACTTACAGTCAGCACTTCACCTCCACAACTTGCATTCAGAGTTCTTAAATCATTTTTCAGATTACTTGATTAATCGTCAGAATAATCATTAGATTACTCGATTACAAAAGCAATCAATAGTGACATCCCTAGTTGCAACATCTAAATGCAGAACAAAAAAGGATCTGACTCAAATCCGTTTAGGTTTCTGTAGTCTGAACAGGACAAAAATACAACAATCCGATTTTTACAAGCCTGATCCACCACTTTCGTTTTTTAAGCCGTTGTCTACAACAAATGTCATATTTGATGCTGCCCAGTGCCCTCATGGAAATGTCCATTGCTAAACTCTCACGTATGGTGAATACAAAAGTTTGCATCATTACTATAGCAAAAGCAACTGCAGTCTGAACAGAAAAAAATCTGATCTGTCCACATATAACATGCAGTTTGAACAGTCAGTCTAAAAAATCGGATGTGAGAATAAATCAGATTTTGTTCTTTATAAACCCATACTCAGTCTGACACATTATTAGATACTTTAAAACTGTTAACAATAGCACAGGAGGATTACAAAAAACACCACCGTTTTTGGTATACGAAGGCACTTTGATACAAAGACATAAATACGGTGTGCACTGTAAGTCACAGTGATAATTTTTAAATTATCAAAATTTGGCAAAGGAAAAAAACCATAAAATATTTAACTTAAGTTGTTTCTTTTTAAAAAGTGATACAGAGGCAAAGATTCTCTAATATATATATTTTTTGTAAAGAGAACTCATGTAAGATTAAATGCAAAAGCTAAAATGCAACAATATGAAATTGCCTACTTTAAGAATACAATCCATGTAAAATCAGAAGAATCCTCACTGCCTGTTCATAATTTCTTCCTCGAGTTACTTCGGCATTTAATGTCGGTGGTCGAAACCGCTTTCTGTGATTTAGCATCACCAGTTGCACTGGTTTTGGTAACTGCAGTGGCTCCTTATGACACATTCACTGTAAAAAAAATAAAATAAAAAGTGGTTTCAGGGTCCGGACCCCAGATTGATTCCATCCGGACTGCAAGACATCATTACGACGGTTGCATCCTCTCTTCGTCTCTAGTGAGCAGCGTGAAAAAAAACAAACAAAAAGTGCCGTGTACACCAGATCTGTTCTTTCTGCGCTGTAGTCTTGAATATTTTTCTCTAGCACTGAACATGCTTTATTTATGCCCTGTCCTGCTCTTCACGCGTTGCCTCTTTTCCTCGCATGTGAGTAGACATGAGGCGCTGCATAAGTTAGCGTGGTTCCAAAGTGCCTTTAGACCATACCATTTTTTCCTTCTAAATGTAGCTTTATTAATCAGCATGTTACGAGCCTTCAATAATAAACAAACGGATTTCTGTTCTAGTTTTGTGAAATTAACCAGATGTCATCATCTCTGGCATGGATGACAAGGAAAGTCAATAAAATTACTAGTTTGTAGCCTAGTCTTTCTCACTTTAATGAAAATATAAATATGGTCCATTCAGACTTTTACATTTTCAAAATTTTCTGTCAGGGATACCCCTGAACACTCATACAGTATCATTCCACAGTCACAAAGTCTTCTATGCCCCCATACGTATCTGAATGGAACAACATGTACAAATAATATGAATGTAAAAATGTTATGCTGTCGTTATGCTTCAAAATGAACAAATTATCTTTTAACATTCATATCATCTTTGAGATGTTTCTACACTTTTATTGGAGTCCACCTGTCGCAAATTCAATTGATTGGACCTGATTTGGAAAGGCACTCACCTGTCTATATAAGGTCTCACAGCTGAAAATGCATATCAGAGCAAAAACCAATCCATGAGGTCAAAGGAACTGCCTGCAGAGTTCAGAGACGGGATTGTGTCGAGGCACAGATCTGGCGAAGGCTACAAAAAAATTGTGGCTGCATTGAAGCTTCTCAAGAGCACAGTGGCCTCCATAATTCTTAAATGGAAGAAGTTTGGAACAAACAGGACTCTTCCTAGAGTGGGCCTTGGTAAGAGAGGTGACCAAGAACCCGATGGTCACTCTGGTTGAGCTCCAGAGATCATGTGTGGAGATGGGAGAAACTTGCAGAAGGACAACCATCACTGCAACACTCCACCGATCTGGGCTTTATGGCAGAGTGGCCAGATGGAAGACTCTCCTCAGTGCATGAAAGCAAAAATGCACCTAAAGGACTCTCAGACTGTCAAAAACAAGACTTTCTGGTCTGATGAAACGAAGATGAAATGAAGATTGACTACAGACTGGGCCGAAGGTTCATCTTCCAACAGGACAATGACACTAAGCTCACAGCCAAGACAATGCAAGAGAGGCTCAGGGACAACTCTGTGAATGTCCTTGGGTGGCCCAGCCAGATCCCAGACATGAACCCAATCGAACATCTCTGGAGAGACCTGAAAATGGCTGTCCACTGACGGTCCCCATCCAACCTGACAGATTTTGAGAGGATCTGCTGAGAAGAATGGCAGAAAATCCCCAAATTCAGGTGTGCAAAGCTTGTCGCATCATACCCAAAAATATTTGAGGCTGTAATCGCTGCCAAAGGGGCTTCAACTAAGTACTGAGTTAAGGGTCTGAATACTTATGTCAATGTGATATTTCAGTTTTTTCTTTTTAATAAATTTGCTAATTTATTAAAAAAAAAATGTGGTTTTTGCTTTGTCATTATGGGATATGGTGTAGGGCTGGGCAATATATTGGATATTAGTGATATAATCGAGATAATTTTGCTGACGATGTAAAATTGACCAATATTGTGAATTGTGATGATTTTAATGTGCTTTCATATGCCCATTAAGTTTCATAAAGAGCGCATCAGTAGACTAATTTCACGATTCTTCAGGGCTGCACAATTCAACAAAATAACATCAAAATGGCGAGTTGGTCATATGTGATTATTAATCCACAAAAGGCTGTGATTTAAAGACAGATAACCACGGTCTGTGTGTGTGATTCAGAACAAACTGGTGACGCGCTGAACTGTGCACGCGCATGACGGTCATCTTAGATCAGTTCACGTGCATTATGAAATCAAAGTAATGCAGGTTCAAGCTTTCGTGCATATCCAAACATTAGTAACAGTTACAAGCTATTATACAAATCTTCAAGTGCGGCATCGTATAACAGAGAAGGAGACGATTACAGCATTTCAGGAAATGCGGAACATTGTAAACTGTCAAATACACATTGCCTTTTCTGTCAAATAAAAACTCCTTGTGAAGTTAAAATAAATACGACAGCACTTTCGGTGTCAAAATGAAAGCCCCCAGGTGAAGATGAAGTAAACAGGACAGAAATATATTACTTTTGTTTTGTATAATGCAAATCTAATAATCAGAATAATAATGATAGTTCGGTATTATATTATTATAATAAAACCTGATGTGTCCCACAGTAATAATTTAGTATTATGCAATGTTCAACTGGGGATTCAAAAATAAGTCAGTGAAGTAGCTTTGCTCAGTAAAAACATTTGAAGGATATTTTAAGTAATTCATATTTCAAATCAAATCACTTTATTGTCACACAGCCATATACACAAGTGCAATGGTGTGTGAAATTCTTGGGTGCAGTTCCGATCAACATAGCAGTCGTGACAGTGATGAGACATATACCAATTTACAATAACATCAAATTAACACAACACAATTTAAAGTCTAATATACACATAATTACACACAACACAATATACAAATAATAACATACACTGTACAGTATACAATACGCACTATATAGATGCACATTATTCGATAAAGTATATATAGAATACTTATATATATATATATATATAGATACATAGTAGCTTTCTTTTAAGCTACTATGTATCATCTTAAATGAAATATAAATATAAAGTGCATATCAATGAAAATTATTGAATTTAATTCTCCCTTGTGTTTATTTAATGAAAAACAAATTATTTTTAAATAGATTTTTAATGTCTTTAAAAATATTAATTCATTATTAATATTGAATCTACTTGGCTACAATGGCCAAGTAGATTCAGTTTGGATGAAATGATGGTTCCTCTGATTAAAAAAAACTTGAATTTGAGCCGTTTTAGAGCAAACACATAATTATCGAGATATATCTTGAATATCGTCAATAGGCTGAAAAATATCAAGATATAATTTTTTTTAAGACATATCGCCCAACCCTAATATGGAGTGCTTATTGATGTGGAAAAATAATAATAATTCAAAAGCATTTTAGCGTAAGGCTGCAACATAACAAAATGTGAAAAAACGAAGGGGTCTGAATACTTTTTTAATGCACTGTATATTGTGATAAATATCAATATCGAACGATATGAAAAAGAATATTGTGATAATATTTTTGGCCATATTGCCAAGCTCTAACAATAATAGTGATATTATAATATGAATAATATACATAATATGAAAATATATTATCCATAATATATAGTATATTATATGTTTTCAATATACATAATAACTGATTATGCAGCAAGGTTCTCTCTTATTATTTAATCTGTTAACCTTTTCAATATATTTGAAAACAGATATTTTTAATGTATCTGGTGAGTATTGACTTTACTAGTGATAGTTAACCCAAGAATAAAATTCTTTCATCACTTACTCAATGCTAATTTCTATACAACTTTTACTGTCTATATGTATTAATGCATGTTAACATTAGGTAATGCCGTGGTTTTGTATTGACCTGTTAATTAATTATTTCATGTGTTTTTAAACCATTTTTTCATTGCGATAGTGGTCTTAAATGTTTCTTTTATTTTGCCTTAGTCTTAAATTTCATTCCTTCAAACCTGCAGATACCCTGCTTTAAGACTTCACTATCATGTCATCACTAGTGTGTTAAATGTTAGAATGTTAAAAGACAACAAACTTAATTCAGCAGTTAAGAACGATGCAGTGGGGGTGGTATGGCAAATATGGATAACTTGTGTGTGAAGGCCATTTCACACGTAACATTGGGACTGCACAATTAATCGAAAAATTCATTTATATTGAAAACTGATGATGACAGCATTTCATTTAAGTCTACTACTGTTGCGTCAGGTTTCTGTTTACTTTATTTGCAGCAGTTAAGTATTCTAACCGATCCCAGACATGTCCGTTGAGCAATGAAAGGTGAATCAGAGAGTCTAAAATTAGTTTCTAGTCCTATCAATAATGTCAACCGATCCTAATTCGGAAGTTTTAAACAGCCTTATGGCCAGATGCTTTCTTTGTGGTTCTCCTCTGCGGTGGCACATGAAAATTAGTACTGAAGAAACATCACCTGGCACTCAAGAAGCTTTATAACAAAAGCGAAAAGCAAAGTCTGTAATTTACAATTACTTTGGATTCATTACATGTCGTGCTGCTTGAGATGTGCAACATGACAACTAAAACGCTGCCATTAAAATCAAGGCTTCTACATGCTATAAATACAGTACTAGGTGATTTTAAGTGAATATGATTTATGAAGTGGTAAGTGATGCAAGCTATTCAAATGAAAGATTTTTAAACTGTCTATTAAAGAAAATAGATTTTGTGAGAAAACCGTACACCACGATAAGTTTCAGCAACTATCACGTCATCAAAATGTGATACCAGCACACTGCTATTTGGAATTCAAACAACATACAACTCAGATTTTTAGAAAATGGTGTATGCGCTATTTGTGAATTACTTACAAATTACTCTTACCATTTACTGTATTGATCAGAACATTGAGTCTGGGGCTGCAACTAATGATTATTTTGATAATCGACTAATCTAACGATTATTAGAACGATTATTTGCCTATTCGCCGATTATTGCAATGATTAGTCATTAGCTTTTAACTGACTATTTCGCACGTGCCCCGAGTTAAAAGGTTGTATTAAACGTGCTTACTAACAATAAAGAGGACAAAATCATCTTTTAAAAATACCTCTAATGACATTCACTGAATTAAAGAAATTTTTTTTTTTTATTAAGTGTAATTCAGTAAAAAAAAAAAATATATCCCACTGTTATCAAGTGTTTTGTCTTGTTTTCCATTTCAAAATATCTAAAAATCCTTATAACAAGATACATTTGCCTGAGAAGCAGCATATAAGTTATTTAGACTTGCTTTAAGAGAATGTATCTTAAATATAAGTGTATTTTTCACTTGTTAATACTTCTGCCAGTGCATTAAAGACAAAATATACTTAATTTAAGATAATACTGTATATCTTGAATATAAGTCCAAAATATGTTATGTTGCTTCTCAGATAAAGCTTTAAGGATTTTTTGATATTTTAAAATATTTAATATTATATTCAACATTCTCAGATAACACATTTACAGCCAAATACATTTAAACTCAGTTTTTCACAATTCCTGATATTTAATCATAGAAAACATTCCCTGTCTTAGGTCAGTTTGGATCACTACTTTATTTTAAGAATGTGAAATGTCAGAATAATAGAAGAGAGAATGATTTATTTCAGCTTTTATTTCTTTCATCACATTCCCAGTGGGTCAGAAGTTTACATACACTTTGTTAGTATTTGGTAGCATTGCCTTTAAATTGTTTAACTTGGATCAAACATTTTGGGTAGTCTTCCACAAGCTTCTCACAATAAGTTGCTGGAATTTTGGCCCATTCCTCCAGACAGAACTGGTGTAACGGAGTCAGGTTTGTAGGCCTCCTTGCTTGTGCATGCTTTTTCAGTTCTGCCCACAGATTTTCTATCGGATTGAGGTCAGGGCTTTGTGATGGCTACACCAATACCTTGACTTTGTTGTCCTTAAACCATTTTGCCACAACTTTGCAGGTATGCTTGGGATCATTGTCCATTTGGAAGACCCATTTGTGATGAGCTTTAACTTCCTGGATGATGTCTTGAGATGTTGCTTCAATATATCCACATCATTTTCCTTCCTCATGATGTCATCTATTTTGTGAAGTGCACCAGTCCCTCCTGCAGCAAAGCACACCCACAACATGATGCTGCCACCCCCATGCTTCACGGTTGGGATGGTGTTCTTCGGCTTGCAAACAAAATTTTGCTATCTGAGCAACCCTAATTGTAACGCATATATTATGATTCAGTACGTTGCAAGCCATCACTTTTTCATCTAGCTGCAGCAACATCTGGGATGAGCCTCCCGCGCAAGAGTGGGCTTCTGCCGGGTGCAGTTTTATTGTGCATTCATGTCACGTTGGAATTAGCGTAATTACGATATGGCAACTCGGAGGTTCTACTCAGAGCTGTTCACGTCCACAGACCTCGTAAGTTATTAGTTTCTATAGCAACAGTTTTAACACCAAAACGGCTTTGTTGTTGATAACAGTAATATGTTTATCACTATATTAATTCACCTCCATATGTTTTGGAGTAATATTTAAGAACATAAAGAAATGTTCCAGGCATCAGTGGCATGATAAAATAGCATATTAAAGAGAAATATGTTTACTACCTTTTGACTGTTGAGGCCGCTGCCATATTGGTTCTTTTCACATGACGTCACAGTTGTCAAATCGGAGCCTCCACAGAATTCTGAGTTTACAACTTGTAATTACGAGATCTACAAAGATGTGAATGCTTTTTACAAGTCGGAATCTTGTAATATGGTAATTCCGACATGACGTGAATGCACCATCAGTCTCTCCCCCTTACATCGGGTCACCTCACGTGACTCGGAAAGGGCACTAACTGCACAGAGAAACGGCAGTTTCAGAGTTTGTACTTGTTTACATTACCTGCTTCCTTCTTATTTGAACTGTAATAAAGGATGTATTAAAGATATAATGCCGGGGTGTTTCCTTTAAAGACATTCTGACATGCAAGTTTTACTGAAGCGGAACGGCAGCTCCAGCTCCGCTTTATTTCACAACGAGAGTGCTTCTGTATTTATTTGTATTTTTGTATAATTTCCTTTGCGATCTACATCACCTGAAGCTGTTTGGAAAGTTTAGAGTGCATCGGGACCGTGATCTGTGTAATTCTTCCTCTCCTCAGTCAGGCGTGAACTGCAGTGCTGCTCTCACAGGTCATCATTAGAGTTTAATGTGATCTCGTTACGTTAAATGAGATCAAACGACTATTCGACAGTGGAAATGTTTGTCGCCAATTTTTTATTGTCGACGTTGTCGATAAAGTTGATTAATCGTTTCAGCCCTAATTGAGTCCCAACTGACTCACGCATTGCATGTGGTCACCTCTGATGCAAAATGAGCTGGAAATTGTTGTTCCACAATGAGTTGTGTGTACCGATTTACTTTATGCGTTCTCCAGCTCATTCAGAGATTCAGGCCAATTTATGAATCAGTAAAACCAATTAGTTAAAAAAGATTTTTTGATTGAGTTCGCCAGTTAAACTACATTGCACCGTTTGTTAGATTTAAACTCCCTTTATGAGCAGTAAACCTTTGTATGTTCAGTCTGTTCATAGTCAAGTTGACTTGATTTTTATTTTTTTTCTCTGAATAGGTCTTGACAGTATCTTGAAAGTGTTTTTTGGGACACAAGTTCTGGAGGATCTCAGGCTTTTAAAAGGTATGTTTTTCTGAGGTAATGGTATTTATTGATTTAACAAAAAGACTTTACTGTTGGACTGACTGAATGTGCTAAATACAGATGTGTTTGTGCTTTTTAGAGGGGCTGTTATTGTGAGTGCTGTGTTAATAAATGGTTTTCAGTTGGCCTGGGTAAAAATATAGAATTTCCGATTGAATCCTGATCCTTATTTGAAGAATCCGGATATTGATTCTTAAAATCACAAGATCTATCTTTTAAATAAAAAGTAATCGAACTGCATAGTTTGGGGCCCTGTTAACAGCATTAGCTGAGAGAGAATTTTGGATAAAATGGACATTGTAATTGAAATATACCCAGATTAATTGGCATTAAATCTAATTGAATCAAAATCTCAATCGAAACCAATGAAGAGCTTGTGAATTGGAATTGAATCAAGAAATCTATATCGATACCCAGCCATAGTTTTGCTACTGGTTAAGAGGTGAGACAAATCTACTCAAATGTGTTTCAGTATATTCAGTATTAAATAACTACCGTAATCAGTGGAAGTTGGAATTTGCTGATTTGTTGTTCCTTGATTAGGCAAGGCAAGTGTATTTATGTAGCACATTACATACACAGTGGTAATTCAAAGTGTTTTAAATGGAAATGATGACAAAGTAAAAGATAAGAACAAAAAGATAATTTATGCCAATTATTTTTATCTTGTCTGCTTTTCTAGATCGAATTCATCACCTAAATGTGAAATTTAATTCGCAATAACAATAGAAAAATC
This sequence comes from Myxocyprinus asiaticus, assembly GCF_019703515.2. Taxonomy (NCBI): domain Eukaryota; kingdom Metazoa; phylum Chordata; class Actinopteri; order Cypriniformes; family Catostomidae; genus Myxocyprinus; species Myxocyprinus asiaticus. The sequence continues at coordinate 47,199,285 of NC_059364.1, read as the reverse complement.
AAAGTCTGCAAAAGGTACCCCAATTGTGATGTGCTGCAAAACATTATGAAATGGAACTTTTATTAAAGATCTCTTTTGTGCTGCCTAGCAATAAAAATAATGGTTTAGTTTAGACTTTAAAGGTTTGCAAAACACTAAACTTTATTGGTATAGTTGTGTTGCTTGGGAAGGCAATTTATAGCATGTTGTATTTAATTTTAAGGGGATAGCTGTAACATTTTATTTTTCATTTTTAGACTATTTTCTTATTTCAAATTTGAAACCAATAATGAGTACCTCTTCTATTGCTACATATGGGGAGTCTGAGTTCCTCCCCCATATTTTTCTTGAGAAGGTGTGATCATTGCCTTTGCATAGGTGCATTATATCCGCTCTGAAAACATTGGCAGCCAGTGGAGGAATTGAATGTATTCCTGGCGAGGCTGACAGAGCTGCAGACTCCATTATAGGGATGCACCGATACCACTTTTTCTCTTCAGATCCAATTCCGATATCGGAAATCTCAGTATTGGCTAATACCGATCCCGATCCGACACCAGTGTTGTTTTTTTTTTGCATTATCAGTTTAGAATATCTTTACATTATTGTGTGGAACTAATTGGGAGTACTCTTTAATATGTAAAGAAACACAAACCTCTAACTACACATTATTTCAATATAAATGTATAGCTTATAAAAAAAAAAAAAAAAAAACTTTATTATTAACTAGTATACTGGATAATGTAGCAGCAAAATTAACAGTAATTCCAGTATAAGTCATCAGTAGAAAAAAAACAGTGGCTTTTTCTTTTTTTTTTTTTTTTTTTTTTTTTAACTTGTGTCTGGACTTTAAAGGATTCAGATCTTTTTTTTTTTTTTTTTCAATTTAGTTGTAAGACATCAGCTCACTTTTCATTCACACAGTTATTTTTTTGGAACCCATTCAACTTAAATATTATTATAAATTATAAACAAATACTAATGATGACAATAATAATAATAATAAATTGTTATTAATATTATAATTATTGACTTTTAATTTGAAATACAACAGTAATATATTTAAATCATGCTCTTTTTAAACACTCACGCTTTTATTTTGACATTCTGAACTCTCCAGGAAGTCCTGTATGTGTCTGTTTGTAGGCAAGTTCACAGTAGTTTAATTCGCTGCTTATTCAAATTCTGGTAAAATGCACCTCTAAATACATATTATAAGTGAACCAAACTATTGAGCATCTACATCTGAGATGCTGTTCATGAGTAGCAATCAAATATTGCGCACCGCATGAGCCTGCGCGTGAGTTTGTGTCAACAGAGCAGCACCATTCACTAACACACTGGTGCTGCGCATACTGTATATTTACTTATAAACACAGCCTTTTGTGATTCACAAAGCTATCGCACGTCTTCAAGTGGCTTTGAATAAAATACACGAGTCTTATGAACTACTTTAATTGTGTTTTAATGGTTCTTTTATGACATTTTTGGAGCTTGACAGTAATGATCATGACTAACACACAGTTTCGGATTTGGATCGGGCTCGTCGAACTGATACCCGATCCGTCTAAAAGCTTCAGTATCGGAGCCAATACTGATCCAGGTATCGGATCGGTGCATCCCTACTCCGTTAAAAAACTAAAACCTCTGAAATGTTTGTTTGCATTGTGTATTTTTACACAAGTTTCTAGATTAGGAACAGTATGCTGGGTTTTGCTTTCCATGATTTCCAGGGACCTTTCTTCCTTTTGTAAGGGCATTTTTTTCTCAACTGATAAAGTGACTCTGTCATCCAAATACCTCAATGTAATCAGTTCATTCAATTTTAGTAATAAGATGTTTAAATAATTAAATAATTGCCTGATCTCTACACTGCATTACATGCATTGTGACTGAAACACTTTCCATGTTTTTCTCATTCACATATTTCCAAATATTTTTGCTATTAAGTTAACATACAACACTAATGTAATGAAATGACACAGAGGAGGAGATGACCCAGATTTGGAACGAGGAGCTTATTTAACAAAATCCTCATGCCAATTCACACATCTGTTTAGTCAGATATATTATTAACACAAAAAGTGGTTAATGTTCTGTAATTTAATTTACATTTATTATTAAGAAATTTGTGGTATTTGGTTAAATTTTATTAGTAATTTCTCATACCTTAAAAAATAGTAAGTTGATGGGTAAGGAGAGTCACCTGTTCAGTATGTAAAGCACTTTGAGTGTAGTGTCAGAAAAGCGCTATATAAATATAACGCTCTTTCATTAATTCATTCTCTTCTGCACTTTTGGCCTCTAGCAGGTGAGTTGGCTTTTCAGACAGATAGCAGCTGCATAAATGAGCTGGGCCGATGAGTAGGGAAGTATAGCACAGGGAGCCATAGTGTTAATAAATAGGAATGTTTTTTTTTAATTGGCGGGACAAACAGTCACAGAATTTACAGCTGGAGCGTGACAGCAAATTGATGTGGAGTGAGAAAAACATAGTGTCCTTCTCTGTGGGTTGATTATGCGATGATCCACCACTGACTTTGCATCATCAGCACAGTAGAATAATGCAGAGAAATAGCGAATATGAAACGCTTGTGTGAATGGCATTTCTCACGTGACATGGCAAAGGGAAAGCCATCCCAGATGTGCATGACTTTCTTTCTTCTGCAGAACACAAATGAAGATTTTTAGAAGAATATTTCACCTCTGTAGGTCTATACAATGCAAGTGAATGGTGACCAAATCTTTGAAGCTCCAAAAAACACAAAGGCAGCATTAAAGTAATCCATACGACTCCAGTGGTTTAACCCATGTCTTCTGAAGTGGTTTTTGGGTGAGAACATACCAAAGTATAATTAGAAATATAATATAAATGCAACTTTATATATATCTAAGTTTGAAGCTCGATTACACTTCCTGGTGCATGCACATGCGCAGAGTGCTAGATGGCGCTAGGAAGCGTAATCAAGCTTGAAATCATGATGAGAAGAACTACTTAAAGTTTGCAAAACCATGGACTCGCTGTATGAAAGACAAGACTGAAGCAGCGATGAAGAGTTTGTTGTTGATTTGCTCAACAAGTGCACTAGTAAGTCGCAGCAATTGTATTAAAATATATGGTTAATAGTCACGGAAAATATCTGGAAAGTTGTTTATTAAAAAGTGATACAAAGGCAAACATGTCACCAATGTTGGGTATAATCTGACTACAAAGTAGTTACTTTAATGCAATTACTTTGTAGTAAAAAAGTATTTTTAACACATTACAAATTCTTGTAATCTGATTACATTCACTGTCTTTAAGGTAATTACTTTAAAGTACATATCTTGGGTGCACATTTCTAAAATATTATTTTTGTAGAACACATTTAAAACTCAACTTATGTTCATATGTATGTCTGTGTTTCTGTGAGAGCCGAAGGGATAACACCCCATAACAAGTCATTGTAAAGCCCAAAGTATAGTTTGAAAGCCAGAGTGTTCGACTAAGCATTCGTGTCAAAACCAAAGTATACTTAATTTGACTGCATGCTATAAAATACTGGACTATTTCTCATTTCTCTATTTGAATAAAGATAAATATCTGTATTTCTGTAATAATTTAGCATGTGGCATTGCTGTACGGTCTCAAACCTTTATTTTGCCAGAAAACTGAAGGAAGATGGTTTCTGTTGATAACAGAAACCGTCTGTGCTCCTCCTTCCATGCATGGTTAAATGCTCTCATTTCCTCTTTCCACACAAGCCCAGTGCCATGGGGTTATTTAAGATTTGTTTAGACACTTGTAATGGCCAAACATATTTGTATTTACGCAAATGTGAAACTGAAGTAAATCTGGAGCGCTTTAAAAACAATGCAGTTAGCACGTTAGCGGCGCACATGAACCAAACCGAATTCGGAGCACATCTGTTTTGTATATAACACACAATTAGAGCACAAGATTACATTTTTTTCATGTCCATCGAGCAAAGAACTGCTCTGAGACCGCTGAAACACCGTATCATTAGCCTCATGTTTTTTTAGCATCCTTAATGCAGAATGATCCACTTCAGTGTAACTGGAGTACTTTAGGGCGATCTTTGCTACGCATTCAAAAGCGCAGAATATTAAGATAGCGGGTACACATCTAGTTTACGTCATCCAGCAGTTTAATCCTTTTTTACTGCAACTGTTTATCTAAGCAGTGTCAGACAGAACAAGCAAAAGATCTCTCCAGAACACCTCATAAATAGGGGGGCATTACTCACAGCAGAGGATTTAACATCAGACAGTAATTGTCTTGAAATGTATTGTTGATGCAGCACTTTGATGGCTGTAACAGCAGCAGTGCATGAAACGATTAAACCTTAAACATCTGAAGAGATTTCAGAAGGTTTTACTGTGCTGACTGTTATTCACTGTAAAGCACAGCAAGCTATCATGATGCAAAAATGTTCTTGGAGAAGAGACATCTCAATTAAAGGAATATTGCGGGTTCAATACAAGTTAAGCTCAATCGACAGCATTTGTGGCATAATGTTGATTACCACAAAAATTAATTTTGACTTTTTAAATTGTTTTTAATGAATTGTAAACATATATATATATATATAAAATCAACATTTAAACCCCACAACCCCCCTCCCCGACCCCGCCCCCCCCCCCCCCCCCCCCAAAAAACAATATACATTGTGGTCAATATACATACATACATATACAAACATACATATATATATATATATATATATATACACACACACACACATACATACATACATACATACATGCATACATACACGCACATAATAATCATACAAACTATAATACACTACTCTCTCCACACCCCACCCGAGAGCCCTCCAAAAACTCCAAATACCTGCCCCATTTCCGAACAAACTTATCCAAGCCACCCCGTCTTCCAGATGACACCTCCTCATAAGCTGCCACCCTCCCCACCTCCGTGTACCACTCCGGATATGGGGGTGCAGCAGCTGACCTCCAACCCCTCAAAATAACCTGCCTGGCGATCATCACACATGTCAGAACCCAGTTCCCTATATGGCCATCCCCCACATCGATGACCGCCCCATCGCCCAGAACACAAAGTCTGGGGCAAAATGAAACCTGAGTGCCCACCACGTCGCACACAAAATTCTGAACCTTCGATCAGAATTTTTGGATCTCGACACACCACCAAAAAACATGGGCCATGTCTCCATCCTCCGATTGGCATCTCCAGCAGGTGGGTGTGTCTTTAAGACCGAGCCTATACAGTCTAGTGGGGGTCCAATAAAATCTGTGCAAAATTTTGAATTGTATAAGACGCACCCTTGCATCACTAGATGCAGACTTAACGTTTTTAAGAACCTTAGCCCACACTCCCTCCAATGCCAAGTTGAAATCTTTCTCCCATACTCTCTTGAGAGAAGTTAAGGCTCCGTCCCCCATACTCTGAATTAACAGGGAGTAGTACACTGATGCCTCATGACCTTTTCCAAAAGCCGCAATCACCTCTCCCAAAGCATCTGCCTCCTTAGGGGGATGTGTGCTACTCCCAAAAATAGTGCAAAGCAGGTGGTGCAGTTGTAAATACCTATAAAACTGAGGTCTGGGGATCCCAAAATGTTGGACCAAGTTTTCAAATGATCTCAACACCCCACCTTCATATAGGTCACCGAGTGTAGCAACCACCCTCACAATCCACTCTGACCAGCAGAAAGGAGACTTGCCAATACATAGTCTTGGGTTCTGCCATATGCTCAAAGCAGCATTTAAATAAGTGTCCAATTTAAACAATCTGGACACTTTATTCCATACCGAGTGTAAATGCGAAATAACGGGGTGTAACTTTTCCGATTAGTTTGATAGAGATGCTTTGTAATGGCGAAATAGGGGCAAGAACTGCCTATTCAATAACAAAACAGGGAGGGGCTCTCTCAGGTGGAAGAGACCAATGAGCCAAATGTCTGAGACTGAATGCATAGTAATAAAACAAAATCTTGGGTAGGCCTAGCCCTCCTTTGTCTATCGGCCTATGTAACATATTAAAATGCAATCTGGGATGTTTACCATTCCAAATGAAGGACTTCGCTATGCTATCAAATTACTTGAAATAAGAGAGGGGGACATCTACAGGGAGAGATTGTAGCAGGTAGTTAAATTTTGGAATACAATTCATTTTAATAACATTAACCTTCCCAATCATCGATAAATTTAATGAAGCCCACCTGCCCACATCGCTCGAAAACCTTTTTATTAAAGGGTCAAAATGAACACTAACTAAATCAGACAAATTTGCTGGGAATAAAATCCCCAAATACTTAATGCCCTGTTTGGGCCACTGGAAGGCGCCCGGCTGAAAAGCCGTTACTGGGCAGTGCGCTGTCAAAGCCAAAGCTTCGGATTTAGCCCAATTGACTTTGTATCCTGAGAACTTGGAAAAGGAATTAATAATTCTGTGGAGGCAAGGCATAGATCTAGTAGGTTTAGAGACAAATAATAAAATATCATCTGCATAAAGCAGAAGCTTATGCGGCAGACCTCCCGCCACCACGCCTGGAAAATCATCCTCTTTTCTTATCACCGCTGCTAATGGTTCCAGGGCAAGACAGAACAATAATGGGGAAAGAGGGCAACCCTGCCGAGTGCCCCTTTTCAAAGTAAAATAATCTGAGATTAATCCATTTGTTTGTACCGCTGCTACAGGGTGTCTATAAAGTAACTTAATTCAACCAATAAATGTACTCCCGAACCCATACATTTCCAAAATCTTAAAAAGATAATCCCATTCTACCATATCAAACGCCTTTTCGGCATCAAGTGAGATGGCAGCGATTGGAGATTGTTCATTCGCTACTGACCACATGATATTGATGAGACGCCTGATGTTATCAGCTGCGGCCCCGAATAAACCCCACCTGATCTATATGTATAAGAGATTTCATAACTTTACTTAATTGATTAGCCAAAATTTTTGACAATATTTTTACATCTAGTTGGATCAAGGAAATTGGATGGTAACTTTTACACTCGCTTGGATCTTTGTCCTTTTTAAGAATCAGACTGATCTGGGCTTGTGTCATGGTTGGAGGAAGCTTTCCATTCTTTAATGATTCAGTATAAACTTCTAACAAAAGTGGAGCCAGTTCTGTAGCATAGGACCTAAAAAATTCTGCGGCAAAACCACCTGGTCCGGGAGCCTTGCTAGTAGGTAGGGACTTAATTACCTCGTCAAGCTCCTCCAAGGTTATCTCGGAATCAAGACAGTTTTTTTGCTCAATCGTCAGTTTAGAAAGATCTAATGGTTCTACAAAGTTTCTAATATCTTCATCAGTAGACGAAGACATGGAACTATAAGATCAATATAGAACTCTTTAAAGGCATTATTAATATCAATGGCTGAGGTAAATATTTCACCACCAGCAGATTTCACTGAGGGAATGGTAGAAAAAGACTCTCTCTGCTTTATATATCTAGCCAAAAGCTTCCCTGCTTTGTCACCCGACTCAAAGTATGACTATCTTGCCCTGAATAACCAAAACTCCACTTTCCGCAACAAAATAGTATTATATCAATTGGGTCAATTCTCTGAGGCCATCAGCTGACATACGGTGCTTCAGCTCTGCCTCTGCACTTTTAATATTTCCTTCCAACTCCACGAGTTCTCGTGCTTTGGATTTTTTGATGAATGAGGCATGCTGTATGATCCGGCCCCTAAGAACCTCTTTAAGTGCCTCCCAAGCCACGCCCACAGAGGTTACTGAGGACTAGTTGGTCTCCATTTAAACATTGATTTCAGTCTTTAACATTTGTTGGAAATTAGGATTTTGCAGATGGGATACATTAAGGCGCCAACTATATGATTTCTTTTTCTCTATATGTGGCATCACCTCTAAACTCACCAGGGCGTGATCTGAGACTAAAATGTTTCCAATTGAGCAATCAACAACAGATGAAATTAGGGATTTGGAAATCAACAAAAAAAAATCTTTTAATTGATTAAATCTTATGGACTGATGAAAAAAATGTATAGTCCCTACCAGATGGGTTCAAAAGTCTCCAAATATCCGAAAGACCGAGATTTTTACACATCCTGTGAAGCGTCAGTGTTGCTCTAGGGGGCTTACACACTTTTGCTTCACTATGATCAAGGACTGAATCCATCAAAAGATTGAAGTCTCCTCCCAATATTATATCATGAGGGGTGCCAGCGGTTTGCAACATCCCTTCAAGATCTTTAAAAAAGCCCTGATCATCAGCGTTAGGTGCGTAAATATTAGCCAAAATCAACCTTTGCCCTTGAATTTCAGCTAAAACAATAATTACTTTTCCTAATTTATCTTTAATCTGTTTGAGACATTTGAATTGTAAATGTTTATTAATCAATATAATGACTCCCTTGCTCTTACTTGAGCCAACACTAAAGAAAACATGTCCACCCCATATCTTCCCAAATTTTTCAGCTTCCTGCAGGGAGAGATGGAACACTATATCATATTTCTTACGTTTAAGAAAAGAAATAACCTTCCTTCTTTTTTATGGGGTGCCCCAACCCATTCACATTCCATGTGGAGAGAGATAGTACACTTATATTAACAACTGACATATCGATATAATAAAAAAAAAAAAATTGTGTGCCAAAAACAAAATTATGAAGACCACATTCCCCATTAGTGAAACAATCAACCCCCGAACAAAACAAACAGAAAAAAGAAAAATGTGCGCATTAACCCCGCGCACGACAGCGCCAACCGGCGACAATCCCTCTAAACTCAAAAGGTCCACGAACGCCCTCGAGTCCCCACGACAAAAAACCTAAAATGTCGCCCTGCTTCCTCAAGAGTAAGTACAGCGAGTCAGGCCCACTCACATGAGAAACATCCAATGGTTTACTCAGACATTGATTCTATAAAAGACATTGCCAGATTTGGACATGTGAATACTTTGCGACCGACCTTCGTTTCTGTTCTCAGTTTGGCCGGGAACATTAGAGCAAACGAGATCTTTTTCTGATGTATGAGTTCCTTGCATTCCTTGAACCGATCGCGTTTCTCTCTTGTCGAACTCGCAAAGTCCGGGAACAAGAAAATATTATGGTTCTTCCAAGAAAGCTTACCTTTGCTCCTCGCCTGGCGCAACACAATATCTTTATCGGATGATCTCAGAAATCTGGCCAGAATCGATCTGGGCCTGTCTCCCTCAGCAGATCTCCGAGCCGGCACTCTGTGAGCTCATTCGATTTCCAGCTTGTGGCCTGTTATGTCGAGCAGACTCGGGAAAAACTCGTCTAGGAATTTCACCATATCTCTGCCCTCCTCATGCTCAGGAATTCCAACAATTCGAACGTTATTCCTGTGGCTTCTATTCTCAAGATCTTCAATCTTGTCAAAGAGATGTTCCAAATCAACTTTGGTCGCGGGCGGATTAGCAGTTAATTCCCTCTCCGAAGATTCCAGAAAATCGATTATTTTTTCAACATCAGTCACTCTTGTAGCTACCTCAGAGAATTTTATTTCCATCGCCGTAATCGATCGACGTATTACAGCAAGATCCTCCAAGTCAGCAAGAATCTTCGTCAACATCACCGACATGTTGGACAATTGACGCTGGATTCCTTCTCCCGCCGCACCATCCAAATCGAGTCCCCGGTCTGTAGGCCTGTCGGGGCTTTCATCCTGAACACGCAAGTGTCTTTTAATGTCTCCAGAGCCCGAGGATTTTGACTTCTTTGACATGTTTTGCAACAAAGGGCAAATATGTAACTGGGTGTATCAAATTTCACCAGATTATAACATGAGAATAATCGAAAATTCAGCATAGTATGCAGAGCTCGTCGCTCTCACGTCCGCTCCTTGCATGGCGTCACATGACCCCCTGTCCCTCCTTTTCTTTTAAAAAAGCAAAAATTGGGGCCTGGGAAGCTCAGTGGTAAAAGACGCTGGCTTCCACCCCTGGAGTTCGCTAGTTCGAATCCAGGGTGTGCTGAGTGACTCCAGCCAGTTCTCCTAAGCAACCAAATTGGCCCGGTTGCTAGGGTGGGTAGAGTCACATGGGGTAACCTCCTCGTGGTCGCTATAATGTGGTTCGTTCTCAGTGGGGTGCGTGGTGAGTTGAGCGCGGATGCCACAGTGGGTGGCTTGAAGCCACCTATGTCTCCGTCGCGACGCGTTCCACAAGCCACGTGATAAGATGCGCGGGTTGATGGTCTCAGACACGGAGGCAACTGGGATTCATCCTCCGCCACCTGGATTGAGGCGAATCACTATACCACCACGAGGACTTAAAAAAGCACACTGGGAATTGGGCATTCCAAATTGGGTGAAAAAAAAAAAGAAAACAATGCAAAAATTGAGTTTCCGGTGAGGCACTTATAAAGGAAATGAATGGGGCCAATATTTAACATTAAAATACTCACGTTTTCAAAAGTATAGACACAAGACATAAAGGATATGTGTATAAACATGATTTAAGTGTGATAAAATCACTTACTAACTGCATCTGTGTAAAGATATAGCCAATTTTACAACTTCGTTACCATGATGATGTAATGTCAGCAAACCCTAGAACAACTGTAAAAATGACAATTTAAACTTTACAGCTCAAATAATACACAAGTTTTAACAGAAGAAGTAATGTAAGTGCCTTAATAAAATTATAAGCTTCACATTTCTGCCTTTAAAATTGGCCACATTCACTTCCATTATAAGTGCCTCACTGGAACACAGATTTGTGCTTTTTTTAACGAAATGGAGGAATGAGTCTAAATAAATTTTTGTGGTAATCAACATTATGCCACAAATGCTGTTGATTGAGCTTAACTTGTATTGAACCCGGAATATTCCTATAATGTTAGAATTGCCTCTCCCATTAAAACCACCACCACTAAAAATATTAATGTTTGTAGTCGACCCAGCTAATTGACTTGTCTTTTGTTGGACGACTTGTTCGATTAGTCGACCACCCTGGCACATCCCTAATCTCAATGCCGGCCCACTTTTCCACTGACTAAAAATCCCGAACAATGATCTAACCGACAACATTACTACATGACTAGCCCACAAATGCCCACAGCACATTGCAGTCTTTGCTTACAATGACACTGGAGTCATGCCAGTCCAGTGCAGATGAATGAGAAACAAGCAAGAGTAAAAGATCACTATAGGGGGCCTGGGTAGCTCAGTGAGTATTGATGCTGACTATCACCCCTGGAGTCACGAGTTTGAATCCAGGGCGTGCTGAGTGACTCCAGCCAGGTCTCCTAAGCAACCAAATTGGCCCGGTTGCTAGGGAGGGTGGAGTCGCATGGGGTAACCTCCTCGTGGTCATAATTAGTGGTTCTCGCTCTCAATGGGGCACGTGGTAATTTGTGCATGGATCGCGGCGAGTAGCATGAGCCTCCTCATGCGGAGTCTTCATGGTGTCATGCACAACGAGCCACGTGATACGATGCACTGATTGACTGTCTCAGAAGCGGAGGCAACTGAGACTTGTTCTCCGCTACCTGGATTGAGGTGAGTAACCACACCACCACGAGGGCCTACTAAGTAGTGGGAATTGGGCATTTCAAATTGGGGAGAAAAGGGGATTTATATTTTCTAAATATAAAGAGAAAATATAACTTACTTGTGCTGTACATTCCAAGATACCTCCAAAAGATGTCTGCATTAAAATAATATGAATAAACTCATTCTGAATATTTTTCAGCATCCAACTCGTAGTCCACTCAGTAGTGATCACCTCTGGAAGCATTTAGGCATAAAATATATCTAACACAACCGCATATTCGATGTTATTACTCCTGTAACTAATGTAGTTTGGGGTAGGAAACAAGGTTTTGAGAGGGAAACGGTGGAAAATTAACCTCTTCATCTCTGCATTAGCTGCTTTGATGCCAGGTTTATTTACATGACAGGCTTTTGAAGGAGTCAGTCCTATCACCGGAAGAGCAAGTTATGATATTTTGATTAAATATAAAAAAATAAAAATAAAATAAGAAGCAAATATGCATGAATAAATCATTCCCAATATGATCAGTAACAAGCATTTGTAAATGGGGTCAGTTTTGTTTTAATGCAAGACTTGAATAACTCTGTGTTTGCATTGAATTCTGTGTTTTTATTGTGCATGCCGTGAAACGAGTAAAGCAAATTAATACACCTGTGTCCGGTGTCTTTATATTAATGCGCATTTATAATATAAGCATATACAGGTGCATCTCAATAAATTAGAATGTCGTGGAAAAGTTTATTTATTTCAGTAATTCAACTCAAACTGTGAAACTCGTGTATTAAATAAATTCAGTGCACACAGACTGAAGTAGTTTAAGTCTTTGGTTCTTTTAATTGTGATGATTTTGGCTCACATTTAACAAAAACCCACCAATTCACTATCTCAAAAAATTAGAATACATCATAAGACCAATAAAATAAAACATTTTTAGTGAATTGTTGGCCTTCTGGAAAGTATGTTCATTTACTGTATATGTACTCAATACTTGGTAGGGGCTCCTTTTGCTTTAATTATTGCCTCAATTCGGCATGGCATGGAGGTGATCAGTTTGTGGCACTGCTGAGGTGGTATGGAAGCCCAGGTTTCTTTGACAGTGGCCTTCAGCTCATCTGCATTTTTTGGTCTCTTGTTTCTCATTTTCCTCTTGACAATACCCCATAGATTCTCTATGGGGTTCAGGTCTGGTGAGTTTGCTGCCATTCAAGCACACCAACACCATGGTCATTTAACCAACTTTTGGTGCTTTTGGCAGTGTGGGCAGGTGCCAAATCCTGCTGGAAAATGAAATCAGCATCTTTAAAAAGCTGGTCAGCAGAAGGAAGCATGAAGTGCTCCAAAATTGCTTGGTAAACGGGTGCAGTGACTTTGGTTTTCAAAAAACACAATGGACCAACACCAGCAGATGACATTGCACCCCAAATCATCACAGACTGTGGAAACTTAACACTGGACTTCAAGCAACTTGGGCTATGAGCTTCTCCACCCTTCCTCCAGACTCTAGGACCTTGGTTTCCAAATGAAATACAAAACTTGCTCTCATCTGAAAAGAGGACTTTGGAACACTGGGCAACAGTCCAGTTCTTCTTCTCCTTAGCCCAGGTAAGACACCTCTGACGTTGTCTGTGGTTCAGGAGTGGCTTAACAAGAGGAATACGACAACTGTAGCCAAATTTCTTGACACGTCTGTGTGTGGTGGCTCTTGATGCCTTGACCCCAGCCTCAGTCCATTCCTTGTGAAGTTCACCCAAATTCTTGAATCGATTTTGCTTGACAATCATAAGGCTGCGGTTCTCTCGGTTGGTTGTGCATCTTTTTCTTCCACACTTTTTCCTTCCACTCAACTTTCTGTTAACATGCTTGGATACAGCACTCTGTGAACAGCCAGCTTCTTTGGCAATGAATGTTTGTGGCTTACCCTCCTTGTGAAGGGTGTCAATGACTGTCTTCTGGACAACTGTCAGATCAGCAGTCTTCCCCATGATTGTGTAGCCTAGTGAACCAAACTGAGAGACCATTTTGAAGGCTCAGGAAACCTTTGCAGGTGTTTTGAGTTGATTAGCTGATTGGCATGTCACCATATTCTAATTTTTTGAGATAGTGAATTGGTGGGTTTTTGTTAAATGTGAGCCAAAATCATCACAATTAAAAGAACCAAAGACTTAAACTACTTCAGTCTGTGTGCATTGAATTTATTTAATACACGAGTTTCACAATTTGAGTTGAATTACTGAAATAAATGAACTTTTCCACAACATTCTAATTTATTGAGATGCACCTGTATATTCCTATGTGCCTTAAGGCATTCTGTTGCCCTAAGCAAAAAATTGTTAGCTATTGTTATTTAAATTCTATTAATCAACATTAATAATTGTGATTTTAGATAACAAGTGAAATACTTGTTTTTATTTTATTTTAATCATGTAGCCCACTACCCACAATGAAAAGCTAGCTTGTCTGTAAATCTGCTAGTTCTTGAGGTAGCAATATAATTATTCCCTTTCCTGCACACACAGTTGAATTTTGCCTCTTCTTTTGGATCCACAGATTGTAAGCCTGCAAGTGTGTCAAATTGGTCATTTGATGAAAGTTGTCTTTTCTGCTGCTTAAGACGAGAAAAAGTGAAGGTAGTTTTGTTTTTTGCTTTTTGTCTTAACATTTTCCCCTTTCTCCTGTTAAGACACCATGGAAGAAGCATTTTGATGGTTTTTTTTCCCTTAGGGTATCTGTTTTTCTAGCACTAGCTTTTTTATGGACAGTTATTTAAGTAATATGTTTAAAGGACACAGTACTTTCATTTGTAGCATTTTAAACTGTAATTTCATTTGCAATGGTATTTGAACACATTGAAATACAATTTTTGTTGCATTTGTGTGATTTAGATGTGTTTAAAAGAACAGAAGACCTTGTGGATGCCTTATTCTTATTTTTATTTTTTTCCCATCAACAGAAACATGTAGTTGCACTCAACAAACAAATCGTGGAAAGTGGAGGTAAACCTTTACTGGGTAAAGATCCTTCTAATATCAACAGACTCGAGTGGCAATCAGAGGAGTTCCTGTATGCAGTGTTACACAGGAAAGGTGAGTATAGCACAGATAGTGTTCTGACATGGTGCATTGTAGTGGTGGAAATGACTATCCTTAAAGAGAGCAGTAACTGAATAGAGAATCTATTGAAAGGGTTTCACTTACCCTTTTATGTTAAAGCACAGTCACTTGTAAGTAGAAATTAAAATACTCAAATGTACTCCTTTTGTAATATACTGTAGGTCAAGGAATTATAGATCAAAGAAATAAACTAAGAAATAAAGAATGAAAACCCTGTCTAACACTTAATTATAAATCTAACAAATTATATTGGGTTTTTTATAGTGGTTGCCAGTATGGGCTTTTTAAGGGTTAATGGTGATACTTGGAGAGCAGGGTGTCTGATGAACAGTATGATACAAGATGGCAACGCAAACCAAATTTTTGAAACTAAACACATTTTAAAATTTTTTAGTTGTTGATTGTGTAACTGACACATCAGAGAACTACCACTTCTGTTAATCGGCCAAGCAGGCATCTCAGAATGGCCAAATATTAGTTGATTAATCAGCCTGGCCAGTATCAATCTATCGCTAGTTTTAGCATGTGCAAACAGAAGCAGAAGTACAGGTGTTAGCATACAAAGTTTGAATTTGTGGCCACAAATTTTCGGCATGAAGTGATTTAAAATGAATGCAAAATTCTACACTGCTGAAACATTTGCTTTCAAATAGTGCATCATTCAAAGGGTTGGCTTTGAACCACTGCACTAGCTTTGTTTTTTGTATTTTTTAATTTTTTTATTTTTTTATTTTGATTCTATTTCTGACAATGTATATGTATAACTGAACTGTCAACAGAATACACACCAAGGATTCCAGATCCACACATCCCTGTGGTTGCTTGTGAAATTGTGCAACAAATGATTAATCAGTTAGCCAAATATTATACCTCAAAAAACAACTGCTCCCAGGACTTCCTTCAAAACAATGGAAAAAAGGACCAAAGCCTTTTGAAATCTAGCTGTGTCACATCATCTAGTGTTGTCAATACAGCTGCTGCTGCTGCTGCTTCTTCTCAGAACCTTGTCATTAACGAGTTCATCATGGCGGACCAGGATGCCCCGCTGGACCTTTCGCTGAAGAAGATTAAAGTAGAGAATTTGGAACAAGGTGCAGTACAGAATTATGAAATGTCTATAAAGAGCTGCTAGTTCAGACGAAATCCATTGATTTGATTTGAGTAGGGCTGCAAAAAATAATTTGTTGTCAACTATTTTCATTATCCATTAGTTGGATATGTGCACTGTGCACATCGGTACACAGATAATATACTTTTTTTTTCTTTTTTTTTTTAATCAAATACAGGAAATAAAATTTGCCTTTTAACCCTAACTGAACAAATAATTGACAGAATCAATAATCAAAAGAATTGTTAGTTGCAGCTCTAGATTTAAGTGTTGAATAATTGGTGTCTGTTTAGATGGAGTTCTTGACCTTTCAACCAAGAAGAATTTCAACAAAGGTCATACATCATCTTTCAGGAATTCTCATGGCCATGTCAGTCCGGCTGCACCTTTGGTCAAAAGGTAAAATAAACCAAGATATCTATTCTCTGTCAAACCAGGTTTATATGTACTTTTAATATTTGCTAATATTAGCTATTTTCCAGTTCAGGATTTTGAGGTGTGCATTTTACTGTTGTTTGAAAAGAAATGTTGTGGAAGGATGGTGTCTATATTTGTGTAATGTTTTGCATGGTATTTCAGGGACCCTGGCGATGTAAGTCTTGCCCAAGTAAGAGATCTACACTCGGCCTCCACTTTGGAACAGTTCATGTCTAATCTGTGTTTGCATCACCAGCATCAAATAGTTGATGCATTGGGGTTCTTGCAGACTGAAGTCAAGACTGTTGCCCCTTCCAGCAATTTTCAAGCACCTGCACCAAATTTATCAGAGAAGCAAAGATCAACCAGATGTAATCATGTATCGTTTGAAGCAAGGTCCGAGATTCAGTGGCCTGAGAGAACATGCTCTGTGGATGCTGCTGTAAGCATTACTAGAACTCAAGAATCATCTTTTGTCAGGACAAGTGAAGAGGATACTGAAGAGGCTTTGAATGCTGATGTTTCCAGTATTGCACCTTTAATGACTGAAAAGCCAGTAGACATTCACAACTTGGGTGTTGGAGTTTTGTGTTCTTCCTCTTGTAGAACAGGTGTTGAGCGTGGAAATATAAGTACTCCTAAATCTCCAAGCCTTTTTATCATGAAAAAGGCAAAGTCTGATCATCTAGAAACAAAACAGTTGTTAGGCTCAAGCATTCAACATGTTGGTACAGACACTGTAAAGAAGTGCCTAAGCAATGCTGAGAGATGTTTACCAACATGTACTGCAGAGTCTGACCATGCTGATCTCTCTTTAAAATGCGCACCGAGGTGCTCTATATTACAAAACAAAGATGCTGTTGTAAAGCCCCCCACCATTCAGATGACACCTACTGTAGCATTACCAATATCTCCAAGAACAGCCAGGAAAAGCAGAAAAGGTTCTTGTGTTACGCAAAAGAATTGTGCTTCAAATTATATCCTAAATGAGCCTGATTGTGACTTGGTGTTCATTAGAAAATCAATAACGGAATGTCAGCCTCAATCACATGATCGACTGCATCCACGACAAAATGCCCGGAAGAGCACAAGGGGTCATAAGTACATTGAGGAGTACTTGGAACTAAAAACTGTTCGTACGTTAGCTCGTAAGTTTGTAAGTGATGCCAGTGGGAATTGTCCAGCTCATCTGCCAGATGTGCATACTTCAGTCACTCCAAAACAGTCCCTTTCCAAGCCTGACAGTGTTCCACTCATGAACGCACCGTTTACAGGGGATTGCATGGAAAATGTTATTCAGAAATTACCATCAGAGCAGATACCGAAGAATGAAATGCCAGGAGATGTTGTAAATGTAACCAGTCAAGGCCTGATGGTTGAAACCACTCAGACTTGTAAAATTGAAAACAATTATCAAATTTCCCATGAACTTGCATGTAAACAGAGTGAATTAACCATGCAACAAGATTTGATCACAAATGCTCTCTGTTGTGTTCCTAATACAATTGTGCCTGAAAAACATAAGAACATGGTAGAAGTCATAGAAACCACTGAAACAACAGAACACATTGTACAGAACGAAGGGAGTGATACTCAAAAAGGACCATTGTTGAAAGATGTGGTTTGTGGTTTAGGAAGTAAGGCTAAGTGTCAGGATAAATCCATGGAGCCTTCACTGAGTCGCTCAGTATCACCTAACATAGCTGAAGATGATTCTACTCATGAATTCAATGTGGAATCAAGAAATTACTTGAATCAAAACCTCTCAAAAGTCAAGATTTCAGCTGATCCTATCGAACAGTCAGAGGCGGTTGAAATAAAGGCAAATACTGACGAGGTAAGAGGTGTCCAAGAGCAAGTTTTGCATGATGTTGAGCAGGATCAAGGTGCTCAAGAGCAAGTTTTGCATGATGTTGAATTTAATGTGAAAACGGCAAATGCTTCCAAACTACCAACGAAGAGTCAAGGGGATTCAGAGGTGCCCAGCCTGATGGCAGTCATTGCTGGACAGCCACTTTTAAAATGTAACGAGAAGGATATGACTTTGCATTCTCAAAAAGATTTGGATGCAAAAATGGTGCTAGCGAAGCAGGCCGTGTTCTCTGACAGATGCTTGCGTAGTAGAGGTTCAAAAGGCAGTATTGATGTAGTAAAAGTCTCTAAGTGTGGTGCATCAGAACTTGTTAACTCAAAGATGACACATTCCAATGATGAAACCACCAAGATCCCTTCGGTTAAACAGCCTCTGAATTCTATTGAAACAAATGTGCATTCTGAGGGTGAGCACAATTTGAAAACTTCAGAAAATCTTAAAAGAGGAGCCAAATCTAGTAATAGACTAGTATTGGATCATACAGTTGAAATGAGACAAAAACAAAAATCAAAATCAGCTGTTGAGAAAGATGAGCATCAGAGGCCAAACCTCAAAACTGACAATGATGACAAGGTAACAATTATGTCACCTGATGTTCCGGAGACTGTGAGCATCACCTCCACAATCAAGACTGGACAAGGCTCTGAAAGCTCTGAAAAAATGGCACTTAGAAGTAGTCATAATGAACTTTCCGTTAGTAGAGACAACTCATCACCCATCAAAAAGTTTCCACCAAGCTCTGAAAATATGCTGTTGAGAAGTAGAAGTAATATTGAACCAGCTTGTAGTAGCGAATCAAGCAGTCTGACCCCAGTAGGTCATCCAGAGAACCTAGGGCAGATACCTTTAAGAAAGAATATCTGTACTAGTCAACAGACAACCAACAGAGATTTGTGCACATCTCCTAAAGGGGATACTGAGAGGGTGATGCATATGCCTTTAAGAAACAGGACAAGCAGCACAATTAAACAGACTGTTACCAGAGATTCCCCTGTTAAATGTTCTATAAAAAGTTCCAATTCGGTGACGTCATCCAATTCAAGTGTCTTCAGTGAACAACCTATCTGTTCACACTCAAATACTGCCTGTAGAAAAACAGAGGTCATAAGTCACATGCCCTTGAGAAGTGGTACCAATTCAACTGCAGAAATGCCCCCTAACAGGAAATCTGCTATTGAAGAAGCTTTAGAAAGCCCTGGGCGCATGTTATTGAGGAGAGGGAATGTATCTTTGACTGAAAAGCCTTGTGGATCTGCAACACCATCTAGTACAAATAAACGTTCTCCAAGACAACAGACAGTTTTGGCAGAGAGCCCATTGAGTTCAAAACTAAAAATCCAAACCCGGAAGAATATGGAGGCACAAATAAAAGACTCTTTAAATTTGCCAGATGAATCGCACTGCATAGCTAGTCTTCCGCGGACGGAACCTGTTGTTTGTAGTCCCCCCAAGATTTTGGAAGCTATAAGGGGAGAAGAACATCAGCAGTTGATTTCCAATTTAAATACAAAGTTTGATAAAATGCACAAAGCTTGGATTCAAATGGACAAAGAAGGTCATCCTGCACCGAAACACAAAAACAAGGCAGACAGACTTAAAGAAATCTGGAAAAGCAAACGCAGAATACGAAAGTCAAGACCATTAGAACAACAGAAATTCTCTCCTGTGCAAATGCTATTCATGAAGCCCTTTGACTTGCCCAGTATATGCAGGTGGTTCTTGGAATCAACTGAAACAAAATCACTTGTCATTGTTAAGAAGGTGAACACTAGACTACCTTCTGAAACACAGCTGTGTTTTCAGACTGCTGGAACGGGGTCCTCTAATGGGATATTTCCGAGTCTGCAGGCTGAACGGTTAAAAAAGCATCTGAAAAAGTTTGCTATTGCATCACCTGTGAAAAATAACCCCAAGAATCAAAGGCTAATATCAAAAGCTTTAGGTCGGAATATCTCTGTTATGAGGAGTAAAGAAAAACATGAACCAACAACTGCCACACGGATCTCTACAAAGGCACAGAGTCTTGCTGGAGTGAAGGCAGCACAGGCTCCTGAGAGCCTTAGCACGATCACGGGCATTGCGAAAAATCCAGCAAGTGCTAGAATTCTTAGAAAATATTCTAACATACGCGAGAAGCTTCAGGTTCAGCAAAGCAAAAAATGCAAAGAAAAAACATTTAAAGGTACTCATTTGAAAACATCGATTATTCCAAAAAAAGCTGCCAAACAAAAATTGCCAACACATAAAGGAGCAAAGTGTGCGATTGTCCAGAGTTTCAAGTCCTTGACCAAAAAGGCAAAAACAAACGTTACCCTTAAAAAACGATCTCTAAAAAGAAACCCAGGTCACAAAGATGGTATCTCACCAAAAAGGTTGCAGGCGCTCACAAAAATGACAAAAGGCAAGAAGGAACATGCCTCGACAAATGCATTACGTAAAAAAGAGGCATTGATAAAAAATGGAACTTATAAGGCACAGCAAACAAAAGCAAGTGGGACTAAGGTTGACATAAAGAAATCAGTGCTCAACAAGGGCCCTAACAGTTTGGAACCGCAATCTCTAGGTGTGAACATGAAGCCTCTGTCATTGGAAGACCAAGTGTTAACTAGGTCTCAAAGAAAGTTGGAAGCCACACCTTCACACACTGGGTCCACAAAAAAATCCTCCACAAAGCGATGCTTGGAACCATTGGTCACTCCAACAAAACGAACAAAGACTTCAAAATCATGAAAAATGTGCACAGGTACTAGATTTATCTTGACACTTAAGTGGAAATGTTTCCCGAAGATCTATAAGAGAACAACAGTGGGTGATTATGTTTTTCAAAACTGTTACTTTTAAGGCACACATTATTTTTGAAGATTTTTTTTTTTTTTTTTAAGCTTGCCCAAGCATTTTCAGAGCTTTGAATATATTATCAGCTGAGAGAGATTCATCTTAGTTAGCTAGTTTTGTCAAAACAAATTTCCAGTTAGTCCTCTTTTCAGTGTCAAACTTTTCAAATATGCTCTAACAAATATATTTGGTTGTTATAAAAATGATCTAGTTGTGATTCTTTGTTCTTGATAAAGCCATTAATGTAAAAACATATGTAAAAAATAATAAAGGTTCGGATTCCCATTGATGGGGTCTAAACTTGGGTTATAAATAACCATAGGTGTCATTTATGGGTGGGACTTGTCCCTACCACTTTTTGATCTTTCGTCAGGTAAGTGTCTAATGCAGAAGAAACATTGCCAGTTCTGAAGCAGGATTTCCCATTTTGTTTGTGTGTGTTATAAATGGCGATCCGGCAATGAAATGTGTTAATTTTGAATGTTATGAGTGCTCGTTACGGCTGCTATAAATGACGTTGAGTGACCGGTGACAGCGGCAGTGTTCTCTCTGGCACACAGACTCGTGTCACTTTTCTATTCTTGTCTAGTTAAATCGCAATGCAAACAAAATTTGTCCCGATTCATGATACACATCTACTGACGTACAGGTGTAATCTTGGTTTATTAAAATAAAAGTTATACTAGGGCAGATTAGAACCAGGAAGTCCTTGTATTAGAGTCAGAATCTTTACAACGAGACCAGTTAGTCACCATATTGAGCATATAGTTGATCCATGCATTTATCCACAGACTAACAAAATCCCAGGACCAACAGTTGCAGATAAAGGAAAAAAGTTGTCAAATTAATTATGTGAAATATTTATTCAAGCACTTGGAGTGGTCATCAAGAATGACTATTTATCAAAACAGTAAAATATTATTTGAGATGATCTATGCATAACCTAATTCATATTCATGAGTGTCATGACGTCACGACCAACACCCCCCTCCCCAACTGTCCACACCACTTTTAAAAAAAAAACAAAGTAACGGCTATGTAAATAATGTTTTTTTTTTTTTTTCCCACTGTTAATTGCATTGCTTTTCCATGTCAATTTATGTCACCCCTTCTCTGAAGGGTTTGAAGGGACAGTCTGTACGCCACTGCTTAGAACTGTTCAGTCATGATGTAAAATTTCTAGGCCAACACAGAAGGCTAATAAGCCATAGGCTATGTTGTGTATTTAAATTTATGAGAAAAATAAGTTCTGTGGTTAATATCACTTGACATGACAGTGTCATTCTACAACTTAAAATTATACATATTATGCCTCAAATGTAAATTTCGAAACCGTTTTGTGCTTTCAAAATGCATTACTAACAAAAGTCGAAAACTGCTGTTTTTTTTTTTTTTAAAGCTCAGTGTAAATTACTGAGAAACCCATGGCTTGAAAAATGTTAATTCGTTTCCAAAATTTTACAACTGCAAACTAAACAGCTCTATGATTACAACTTGTAATATTGGATCAGATATAGATTATGTAAAGAATGTTCCAATATTCTATGAACAGTTAATAGTTTTAGCTAATTAAAATGGCTTTGTAACCTGAATAATGTGCCTTTTTATTAGTAGTAATTTTATTATCAAGTAATTGAGGTTGCCTCAAAAAATAAAGCCTTACTACTTTTGCACATAGCATTGAAGAATTTTGGGTTGAAAGTTGTTCTGTACATGATTTTTTTTTTTTTTTGGAACAGCTTATACTGTACCTGAGTGCTCCTTAATTTTCATTTCTAAGTTATTAGTAGTATACATGTTTTGTTCTTGTGTGTGTGTTTTCCCCCCTAATGAATTCCCAATTTCTATTTTCTACTCATTTACACTTAGATCACTGGAAGTTTAAATGTTATTGTTTATATTTGGGTGTGGTCTCATTTTGTTTATTCCTTTCAGTTGGTAGAAATGGATGCATGGAAACTTCACTTTTATTTCTCAAGCAGGGTGATAGTGGGGAACAGTAATTTACGGATTAATGGTTCAAACATGCTAAACCGGCCAAATATTAAAACATTAACTTTAGCTTAAAACTGAAATCACTGTAATTTCACAAACGTTTAAGACTACGCAAGTACAGTAATGTGCTCAGAGCGATGAGATCAGTGAAGCATTAATGAGGGGCTCATGAGTTCCTGATTGGATTACAGGTGTTTTGTGGATAAACTAAAGGAGACCAGAGAATTTGTTTCAAGTATTATACAATTCGATGTAATTAACTTCAGTGATAACCATAAGAGCTGGAATGTTATAACGATTTTCTTCCTTTTTTCTGTTTAATCTGTTTCATAATTGCATTATTTTCCTATACTTTGATTTTTAACCAAACTAAAATGTAGTTTACTCGCCATATACCAGACTTGATGGATTTACCCCAATGATATTTATGGGTTTTGGTTTGAGTAAATGTGAAAATTATAAAAATGTATTTGACCTTTCTAAGCTTTATGCATTTTTCTTGCCAATTGTTGATAAACTGTTTAGATTTATATTGATTGTTTTGAGCTTCATTTCCCAATAACGATGGATCATAGCTCTGAAGAGCATTTTCCATGTGTGCTGTTACAAACTTTTCTGTGTTTAAAAAAAAAAAAAAAAAACTACATAAGGATCACTGTAAATTGCTGAAATGTCACTTGATCAATAACACACATCAGCTTTTGGGAAGCAGGCCGTAATTCCAAGATTTGCACAAACGTTTCAACAATCTACTTTAGCTTATGATACTTTTGGGGGAAACTGACCAGAACAGCTTTTAGTGGGTCTAGTCAGGATTGTTTTAGAGGAGCTACAAAACTTGCTTAAATTATTCAGAAAATTTGATAGTTACCATAATTACTCGCATGTAGAGGCCATAGGGAAGACTGGAATTGTTTTTCGTATGAATGGCAGAAATTTGATTTCAATAAAACATTTTGTGTTTTCATATTTGTGATAAACCAGGCATAGACAATATTACACTCATATAATCACGCATTTTAATGAATGAAAACGGAGGTTCAGTAAACATTTTGGTGGTGCTACTTCCATTCGGAGCAACTGCAGTTAGTCAATGTAACTATAAGTCCTGAAGTAATACAGAACGCAACATCTGAAGATAAACAGTAAAAGCTCTTGCATGTTCTAAATGGAACAGAATGGATCTTTGACAAATGTTCATGAGCAGAAGTCTGTTGTGAATCAGGTACAGAATTAGCTGAGACCATGAAATCTTCAGAAAAAGCCTGGAAACCCTTTCTAATGATGTATCAGCACTGCTGCAGTCACATCTTAAGTGATGATATGAACTTTGAACTTTCTTGCCTAGTACCTAAAGCTACATTGCTTAAGCACTACAATGATTGAATACTGGGGCCAATTATTTGAATTGTAAGAGCCATGTACGTGTTTCCAAATCACCTCCTTAAGCTACCATATTAAAAGCCCCATCCCAATGACCTTTTTTTCTCATAATTTTATTCATAACTCAAAATTAGCAAATTCATAAATGAGAAATTCAGCTTTATATCTGGAAAGGACTTCAAATAAATAATTACAAAATCACAGATATTTCAGATGAATGTACTGACAACATTTGACAACACATGTAAGACATTTAAAATATATATATATATAAAAAAAAAAAACCCTTCCAAAACAATTGACACTGGCTCCTATTAAAATAAGGCTAATAATTATCTATGCTTTTAGCCAGTTACAAAACACTGTAGCCTGTATAAGCAAGTAAATTAAATGACCGAATAAAACACCAAGTCACGCTGCTGTTTGATAGTAAAACCCTGAAAACACAAATGTATTCTTTAACATATAAAAATACTATACCAAAATGAAATACAAATATATATTAGAATCTGTTAAGCATTTCTGTATAAAGTGAAGTTCTAGGGGGTTAGGAAAATGAAATCAAAGCAAAAACATACAGCCACCAAAAATATGAAATCCAAACTGCACTGTTTTTGACTTATTCAACAATTCTAGAAGGATGCGCGACAATTTGCAAACCTTTCGTAAATGCAGTAATTTTCAGAGGTAATACTGTAGGTACTGACAAGAGAACTTCATATTCTGGATTCTTACAGCGTGAAAATGTCAATGGAAGGGAAATCTTTCACTTCTAAGAGGCGTATACAGTGTTGTGATCATAACCCATAGATATAGTTTACCCCTTATAAAGTTTCAACACTGAAAATAGCAGTGGTGTTACATTAACAGCAGAGTTGTGTCAGTGTTTTGATAAGGGCCATTCTATTTTCTGCGCAACAGTGCTAATATAAACCATAATCCAGACATGACAATGAGCACGCATCTTTGCAAATTATTGTTTGATGAGATTGGATTTCAGCTCTCTATTACATTCTATAGAGTTCTCTATTTGAGGTAATGGAATGCTAAACACCATATGGAATAGATCAGGGACAATCAAATAAAAGAATCCTTTTGTTTGACCTTATTTGAACTATCTATTTCTACTGAAAGTCTAAATATTGTATAGAACCTCCCTTCCAACAAGGTAACATTATGGCATCAGGAGCTCTTTGCACCTTTAATGGAAGGCTGCTGGGTATTTCTGACCCCAAAGCATTTAATAAATGATGCCAAATTTGCAGTGGAACTGGGGCAGTAAGAGAGGTCTCTTATAACCCCCATAACACTGCTTTTAGTCTTAATTAGATTTTTAATAAATATCTGGTAAGACAGCATGTCATTTCATGCCTCTTGCTTTACTGGTTTTACATGTTCTGACAGTGACAGTATTCTTTGTGTATTCTTCCACATATATATCACATTTTTCTGGCATGGTGGAAATGTTGATGTTTCTTTCATCACCATGCGCCTCATCTGCACAAATAGACCTGCACTGCAGAGAGGGCAAAAAGACCATCATTCTCCTCTAATAGTTCATTACTGTCCTTCTTTTAGGCTAAAACAAGCCAGAGGCCATCTTCCTCACCTTCCTGTCAGCAGAGTTGATGTTATTTTATTTTTCTGAGACCATATGAATGGAAAAAATTGGTTGAAATTGCAGGCTATTATTGGAAGTATGGGGTTGGGGGTGAAAGATATTTATGATTTATTTCTGTTGACTCTCTTATTTGTGATGGCTCTTTCTGCAGTTCTGTCAGACTGTTATGGGGTAGTGATGCTAGTGTTTGTGTTCTACATGCACCCCACACAACCACACTTGATGGTCTTTTCAACCTCCTCACTGAAGGATGTGCCATCACTACACTCAAATGTGTATTTCCTGCGTTTCATCCTTTGGCTAGCGCAGCATGAGCCAATGTCGCAGGCACCGCTGCACTCCACCCATGACACCATGCGTGTGGTCTGACAGATGGCGTAGCCACGTTGCACCTGGTAGAAGTCCCTCACTGGCTCCCCATGGCACTCGGACTCTAAAATAGAAAAACAGAATCAAATGTAAAGGCATCTTCACAGCATTATTCTGAATCAATTAAAAGTAAAATGAGTGAGTTATTCAGCATGAATTTCCATTTATGCATTTGGCAGATGCTGTTATTCAAAGCGACAAAGCTTTTATCAGAGTGTTCCCTGGGTATATTGAACCCATGACCGTTGTGTCGCTAGCACCATGCTCTACATCTTTAGCTTATCCGGTGTCAATGGCATTTGTGACACTGAAAAAGAAGAAAATGAAAAAAAGAATTTAAACAAAAATAAAACGACAAAAATGAGAAAAAGCATCTCTGTCTGCACGCAGCTGTAGCACACCCTAATGTCATAGCCAGAGTTTGTTTTACCATGTTGGGCACACACACACATACGCATGTGCACAGGCACACTCATCTGTCAACCAGCAGAGCTGTTCAGGTTATATTCCAAAAACCTGGAAGAGAATTCGTATTTTCGAGCCACCTCAGGATTTTCCTTTTTTTATTTTTTTTTTTTATTTATTTTTTTTTTATATATATATAATGGCAGTTTTGGATTTATGAGTAAAATCAGGTGTGTTGACATTACTTGAAGATACTTGGACATTTTCATCTACAACATAAATTACACACAGTCATACCTCAAATGTGCATTTTGAAGCCGCTGTGTTTTAGCAACATAATAATAATATGTTTTATTTATCAAGCGCTTTTCCCACAGCTCAAGGTCGCTCTACAGTAGAATGAAAACCAAACAAAAAAATAAACATAACAGAGTGACAACTTTGAAAAAAACTATAAAGAGCTAATTGCAAAAAAAAAAAATTAAGAGGTAGGGGAAAATTACTGTGAAAAAAGATTAGTTTTTTACTGGGGTTTGAAATTAGAAATGGAGGAAATGCTACGGATATTCAAAGGGAGTGAGTACCAGAGTTTCGGTGCAATGGCACTAATGGAGCTGCCACCCAGGAAAGAAATACGGAATCTACTGTAGGGACAGCAAGAAGTTGAGTATCAGAGGAACTGAGAGTATGCACAGGTGTGTAAGGCTGCAGTAGCTCAGTGAGATAGTGATGTGCAAGGCCATTAAGGCATTTAAACATTAGAGGAAGGATCTTGTAGTGGATGCAAGAAGAGACAGGCAACGGATGTAAATCACAGAGAATGGGAGAAATGTGGGCAGATCGTTTGGTGTGGGTTACTACTCTTGCTGCAGAATTTTGTACATACTGTAATCTGGCAGTGATTTTAGCGGGTAAGCCAATCAAGAGAAAATTGCAATAATCAAGACGAGATGATATAAATGCATGGACCTTCACTGTCTTAATAGTGGATGGAGTCATGCAATGTTATATATATATATATATATATAGATAGATAGATAGATAGATAGATATACCAGCACTGCAACTCTCAGTCTGCCTAAAGGTGCTGTATTAATTTACAGCATTCTTTTTATTCTATCCAGAATACCCCAATCTAGTTTTGATGGGAGCATGTTTTTCTAAAGCTTCAGAGATGGCAGAGTTATAAATACAAAGGGACAGGAAAGTTCAGAATGATTAGATAAAGTAGAAATGGAGGCAGAGAAAGATGATGGATCAACAGCTTTAACATTATAATAGATTACTGTGGTTTTCAAGTTGGACATATTGGGCTCTATTTTCGTGAGTGCGCAAAGCACGGCACTAAGCACTTTGACTGTGCGCAACGTCTTATCCAATTTTTGGGAGATTGTTCTAAGTGCAATTTCTGTGCCAGCGCAAAGCATGGGTGGGAGTGTTTGCACTACTGTGGGTGAAGGCGTGCAAACTGTGGGTGTAATGTACACTGGCGGCCAAAAGTTTGGAATAATGTACAGATTTAGCTATTTTGGAAGGAAATTGGTACTTTAATTCACTAAAGTGGCATTCAACTGATCACAAAGTATAGTCAGGACATTACTGATGTAAAAAACAGCACCATCACTATTTGAAAAAAGTAATTTATGATCAAATCTAGACAGGCCCCATTTCCAGCAGCCATCACTCCAACACCTTATCCTTGAGTAATCATGATAAATTGATCATTTGATACTAGAAAATCACTTTCCATTATATCAAACAGCTGAAAGCTATTTGGTTCATTAAATGAAGCTTAACATTGTGTTTTGTTTTTTTTTCTCCCAATTTGGAATGCCCAATTCCCAATGTGCTATCAAGTCCTTGTGGTCATGTAGTGATTTGCCTCAATCTGAGTGTTGGAGGATGAATCCCAGTTGCCTCCACGTCTGAGACCGTCAACCTGCGCATCTTATCACGTGGCTTGTTGAGCATGTTGCCATGGAGACACAGTGTGTGTGGAGGCTTCATGCCATCCACTGCGGCAACCATGTTCAAATTCATCCATGCGCCCCACTGAGAACAAACCACATTATAGCAACCACAAGGAATTTACCCCATGTGACTCTACCCTCCCTAGCAACTGGGCCAATTTGGTTGCTTAGGAGACCTGGCTGGAGTCACTCAGCATGCCCTGGGATTTGAACTAGCGAGCTAGTGAACTCCAGGGGTGGTAGCCAGCGTATTTTGCCACTGAGCTACCCAGGCCCCCCCATTGTGTTTGTTTTTGAGTTGCCACAGTATACAATAGACTGGCATGTCTTAACGTCAATATTAGGTCATAAATGGTAAAAAAGAAACAGCTTTCTCTAGAAACTTGTCAGTCAATCATTGTTTTGAGGAATGAGGCTATACAATGCTTGAAATTGCCAAAAAACTGAAGATTTCATACAAAGGTGTACACTACAGTCTTCAAAGATAAAGGACAACTGGCTCTAACAAGGACAGAAAGAGATGTGGAAGGCCAGATGTACAACTAAACAAGAGGATAAGTACATCAGAGTCTCTAGTTTGAGAAATAAACGCCTTCCATGTCCTCAGCTGACGGCTTCATTGAATTCTACCCACTTAACACCAGTTTCATGTACAACAGTAAAGAGAAGTCTCAGGATTGCAGGCCTTATGGGAAGAATTGCAAAGAAAAAGCCACTTTTGAAACAGAAAAACAAAAAGAAAAGGTTAGAGTGGGCAAAGAAACAGACATTGGACAACAGATAATTGGAAAAGAGTGTTATGGATCTTAACCCCATTGAGCTTTTGTGGGATCAGCTAGACTGTAAGGTGCGTGAGAAGTGCCCGACAAGACAGCCACATCTATGGCAAGTGCTACAGGAAGCGTGGGGTGAAATGTCACCTGAGTATCTGGACAAACTGACAGCTAGAATGCCAAGGAACTGCAAAGCTGTCATTGCTGCACATGGATTTTTTGATGAGAACTCTTTGAAGAAGTTAAATTTTTTTCAAATTGTAATAATAATTTTTCACTTTATTAATGTCCTGACTATACATTGTGATCAGTTGAATGCCACTTTGGTGAATAAAAGTACCAATTTCTTTCCATAAGAGCAAAATCTGTACATTATTCCAAACTTTTGGCCACAAGTGTATATTAATGAAGTGCTGCAAAGCAGAATTGGCTATTTTCCTGAGAAATATGTTGTTGCGCTATGACATTTCAAAACCACCTCTTAACTCAGCGCAAAGTCCAAATTCAGTTCCTGCATTTGCAGTTTTGAGATTTAACCAGAAGGTGGTAATAAAGATCATGTCCAAATTCTGAAAGTACAGAACATCAAATAATGACCATGACTATCGCTGTTGAAGTTGAGATTAGTGTTAAATTTTTTAGAGGTAAAGGTTTATTTTTTACACTACACCATTTCTAAAATCTGAACAGAATTTAAAAATACTAGGTATCGAAGTCACGTGATGTGTAAACGGCGAGCTCTGCGCACTTTGCTAGTTTTTAATTATTTTTATGTTATAATCCGGTGAGATTCGGTACACCCTGCTACATATCTGTTCCCTATCTGTCACTCACTCGACGTTGGTGTCGATGTAGTGACACTAGGGGTCACTCTTGGGAGCCTGAGACACCTCTGGTCTTTGATAAAAGGCCAATGAAAATTGGCGAGTGGTATTTGCATGCCACTCCCCCGAACATACGGGTATAAAAGGAGCTGGTATGCAACCACTCATTCAGATTTTCTCTTCGGAGCCGAACGGTCATGCTCATTGAGCTGAATACTACTGTTCATTCACCTGCTGGATCTGATGGCGCATTTCAGCGGCTTCTCCCTCCTCTGCACTGGTGCACTGCAGAGAATGCCCCTGGGCGCTTCGGCAGAAAAACTAGAGAGTATATTTTCTGAAAGAGCATTTTTCCCCTCTAAAAGAGTATATATTTCTCTAAAAGAGCGCACACACGGAACGTCTTTTTAAAGACGCGTCTTTTTAAAGATGCTTTTCCGATTGTGTGTTATTCCTGGTTGTGCTCGTTATCTCTCGCCTTCTAACGGTCACGATCACTGTCTTTCGTGTCTGGGCACTGCTCACGTGGAGACAGCGTTCGTGGATGGTCACATTCTCATTGCGAGAATGTGTCCATGGCAACGTTGCGGTCGCGGCTCGCCTTCGTAAGGAAGCGAGCCACCCCAGAGGCTCCTGCCTCGGTCCTTTTACCCACGGGTTTGAGGCCGGCGCAGCTAGCACTGGGGGCGATTTGGGGACCCCAATGGGACCGCCTCCGCCGGGTATCCCCCCGCAGACCTCCCATTCCCCAGCACGCTCGTCTGCCCCGATCCGGCTTCCGGGTGAGTCCGCCGGCTCGTCTCACGGCGAGTTCGACCTCTTATTCGGAGCCCGCGAAAGTGATGAGCTTTCGAGCGCAGCATCGGAGAGCAGGCTCGTCCAGTCGGAAGTCTCGGCTGGGCTCCTCCCTTCGGGGTCGATCGCCCAGTCACAGGCTGACGCGGAGATGACGACATGCTTTCCCGGACAGCCGCGAGCGTCGGTTAGAGTGGATTTCACCGCTCTTCTCTGAACCCTCGCGGCTCTGTGATTGGTTCCTGGGCTCGCGGCGCCGCTCAAAGCCACGACCCGCCCCGTTCCTTTCTTCCCGGAAGTGCATGAAGAGCTGACAAGGTCGCGGGAGGCACCTTTTACTGCCCGGTCCCGATCTTTTCAGCTTCCCCGCTCTCACTACCCTCGATGGTGGGGCGGCCAAGGGTTATTCGGCAATCCCCCGGTGGATAAAGGCGCTCGCGGTGCACCTATGCCCGCAGAGCGCCGCCACCTGGCGTGGGTGCCCAAAGCCCCCGTCCAAGGCCTGTAGGTTTACATCGTCTCTGACGGTCAAAGCCTACGGCGCTGCTGGACAAGCCGCCTCCGCCCTGCACGCCATGGCTCTCCTGCAAGTCCGCCAAGGCGCTAAAGGAACTGCACGAGGGTAGTTCCGCCCCGGGATTGATGCAGGAACTGCGCTCGGCGACCGACCTCGCTCTCCGAGCGACGGAGGTCACGGCGCGGTCTCCCGGGCGGACGATGGGCCACACTAGTGGTCCAGGAGCGCCACCTTTGGCTCAACCTGGTCGAGATGGGTGAGGCCGACAGGACACGATTCCTTGCTGCCCCCATTTTCCAGGCAGGCCTATTCGGCGACACCATCGAGGACTTTGCCCAGCAGTTCTCGATGGTAGAGCAGTAGATGGATGCTAGCCGGCTTGTCCTGCCCCGGCGTGGCTCAAGATCCCCCCACCTACTCATCGCCGAGGGCGTCCCCCTGCGGTGACTGCACCGGCTCCGCCGAAGCCTGCTTCTCTGGCCCGGCCCCGGCGTGGAGCCCACTGCAGGAAGCCGACGCCACCCGTCTCACAGCCGGCACCGAAGAACCCACGGAGGTCTTCGAAGCGCCCCTGAGACGGGCGACCCAGGGACAACGAAACCCGCTGCTCTGGAGCTGGTAAGCAGATCTTCTTTTTGTTACCTTTTGCATTTAATTGCGCTGCATGCCCAAGTGGCTGCAGTACTCAAGTGCTCCGCAAGAGTGGTTTCCTTGTTCCCTGGGTCACATATTCGGTGTGTACGGCTGGCATCACGACCACCGTCCACCACTCCATTTGGCAGGTTGGCGCTCCAGCGGCGGTCTCCCGCCCTGAGCGCCCAGCTGTGGCACAAATCCGCCCCTGATGTGACAGTCTCCACGGGTCATGAGGACAGGCCTCTTCCTCCCCCGTCCCAGGCTGTTCCGGGGGTGGTCACAAGGAGCCAGGTAAGTGCTTCGATGTCCTCGGACTCAGCACGGCCACGATGTGGTGTGGCACCTCAAGCTCCGCCCCGCCGCGAGGCCCCACCCGCCGGTACATCCGATGACGTTGTCCCTTTGGTCCCCCTTGCGCGGAACTCGGACGCATGGCTTGCGCTTTCCAGTCCGTCGCGAGGGCTGGTCCGGACCGTCCGACTCGGCTGCACGATTCACTTCGCTGGGCATCCGCCCAGGTCCAGCGGTGTCCACTTCACCTTGGTGAAAGATGGAAACGCTGCTACCTTGCGCGGAGATCGCTACCCTCCTACGGAAGGACGCGATAGAACCTGTCCCTCCAGCCGAGATGAAGAAGGGGTTTTACAGCCCCTACTTCATTGTACCGAAAAAAGGTGGTGGGTTGCGGCCAATCTTGGACCTGCGAGTACTGAACCGGGCCTTACACAGACTCCCGTTCAAGATGCTGACGCAAAGACGCATTCTAGCGAGCGTCCGGCATCAAGATTGGTTCGCGGCGGTAGACCCGAAGGATGCGTACTTTCACGTCTCGATCCTTCCTCGACACAGACCCTTCCTGCGGTTTGCGTTCAAGGGTCAGGCGTATCAGTACAAGTCCTCCCTTTCGGCCTGTCCCTGTCTCCTCGCATCTTTACGAAGATCGCAGAGGCTGCCCTTGCCCCGTTAAGGAAGGTGGGCATTCGCATTCTCAACTATCTCGACGACTGGCTAATCCTAGCTCACTCTCGAGACGGGTTATGCGCACACAGGGACCTGGTGCTCTCACACCTCAGCCGACTAGGGCTTCGGGTCAGCTGGGAAAAGAGCAAGCTCCTCCCGGTTCAGAGCATCTCTTTTCTCGGTTTGGAGTTGGACTCAGTCTCCTTGACGGCGCACCTTACGAACGAGCGCGCCCAGTCAGTGCTGGCCTGTTTGAAGGCGTTCAAACAGAAAACAGCGGTTCCACTGAAACATTTTCAGAGGCTCCTGGGGCATATGGCGTCCTCGGCGGTGGCCACCCCGCTTGGGTTGATGCATATGAGGCCGCTTCAGCAATGGCTTCAGACTCGAGTCCCGAGACGGGCATGGCGCCACGGGACACACCGCGTGGCCATTACGTCGGTCTGTCACCGTCTTTTCAGCCCTTGGACCGACCTCTCGTTTCCACGAGCAGGTGTTCCGCTAGAACTGGTCTCCAGGCGCGTTGTGGTCACGACAGACGCCTCCAAAATGGGCTGGGGCGCTGTTGGCAACGGGCACGCAGCCGCCAGCCTCTAGACGGGTCCGCGGCTGCGTTGGCACATCAACTGCCTCGAGTTACTGGCAATTCTGCTCGCCCTGCGGAGGTTCCGGCCTTTGATCCAGGGCAAGCACGTGCTAGTTCGGACAGACAGCACGGCAGCGGTAGCATATGTCAACCGCCAAGGCGGTCTGCGCTCCCGCTGTATGTCATAACTCGCCCGCCGTCTCCTCCAACGGAGTTAGCAGCACCAAGTCGCTGCAAGCCACTCACATCCCGGGCAACCTCAACACTTAGGCGGACGCGCCGTAACAACAGGTTACCCTCAAGGGAGAATGGAGACTCCACCTTCAGGTGGTCCAGCTGATTTGGAGTCGATTCAGTCAGGCACAGGTGCACCTGTTCGCCTCCCAAGAATCCTCCTACTGCCCGCTCTGGTACGCCCTCACCGAGGCCTTCCTCGGCATAGACGCGCTGGCACACAGCTGATCCCCTGGCATTCGCAAATATGCGTTTTCCCCAGTGAGCCTGCTCGCACAGACCCTGTGCAAGGTCAGGGAGGACGAGGAGAAGGTCGTCCTGGTAAGCACCCTACTGGCCCACCCAGACGTGGTGCTCGGACCTCACGCTCCTCGTGACAGCTCCCCCGGGCAAATTCCCCTGAGAAAGGCCCTTCTTTCTCAGGGAAGGGGCACCATCCGGCACCCGCGCCCAGACCTCTGGAATCTCCATGTCTGGCCCCTGGACGGGACGCGGAAGACCTAAGCTGTCTCCCACCTGCGGTGGTAGACACATTCACTCAGGCTAGGGCTCCCTCTACGAGGCGCCTGTATGCCTTTAAGTGGTGTCTGTTCGCTAAGTGGTGTTCTTCCCATCAGGAAGACCCCCAGAGGTGCGCAGTCAGATCAGTGCTTTCCTTCCTGCAAGAGAGGTTGGAAGGGAGGCTGTCCCCTTCCACCTTGAAGGTGTACGTTGCTGCCATAGCAGCACACCATGACGCAGTCGACGGTAAGTCCTTAGGGAAGCATGATCTGATCATCAGGTTCCTAAGAGGCGCCAGGAGGCTGAATCCCTCCAGGCCACGCCTTGTTCCCTCATCGGACCTCTGTAGTTTTTCAGGGTCTACAGAGAGCCCCCTTTGAGTTTTGCAGTCAGCCGGGCTTAAGGCACTCTCCTTGAAGACTGCCCTCCTGACTGCACTCACTTCCATCAAGAGGGTAGGTGACCTGCAAGCGTTCTCTGTCAGCGAAACGTGCCTGGAGTTCGGTCCGGGCTATTCTCACGTGATCCTGAGACCCCCGACCGGGCTATGTGCCCAAGGTTCCCACCACTCCTTTTAGAGACCAGGTGGTGAACCTGCAAGCACTGCCCCAGGAGGAGGCAGACCTAGCCCTGTCGTTGCTGTGTCCGGTGCGCGCTTTACGCATCTATTTGGATCGCACGCAGAGCTTTAGAATCTCTGAGCAGCTCTTTGTCTGCTTTGGTGCACAGCGGAAAGGAAGCGCTGTCTCCAAGCAGAGGATCGCCCACTGGCTCATTGACGCCATAACTATGGCATGTCTCGCCCAAAACATGCCGCCCCCGGTAGGGCTACGAGCCCATTCTACCCGTGGTGTAGCGGCTTCTTGGGCCCTGGCCAGAGGTGCCTCTCTAACAGACATTGCAGAGCAGCGGGCTGGGCAACACCCAACACCTTTGCAAGGTTCTACAACCTCCGGGTGGAACCGGTTTCGTCCCAGGTAGTGGCACGAAACACAAGCGGATAAGCCCGGGATAGCCGGCCGGGTGTATCGCTTGCACATAGCACCTTCCACCTCCTTTTGAGCTGAAGACGTGCGCTGTTAATTCCCAGTAGTGTTCACGAAAGTTGTTCCCTGGTTGACTTCCTCTGAGCCCTGTGGCAGTCGAGTTTTTGGAGAGACTCGCTGCCGGCCCAGTACACACGCTGACTAAGAGCCCGGTTCTGGGGTAGGTGCTCTGCATGTGGCGGTTCCCTGTAAGGCTAACCCCATGCGATCTATATCTTCCGCTAGTTCGTTTCCCTACTGGCAAACTGCGTCTTCCTTGGGCAGAGCCCCTCAGTCTCCATGTTGTAGTAACTCCTCCCCCATTGGGCAGGATCTACCTTGAAGGCTCTCCACATGGTTGGAAAGACCATGTGATGTATTCTTCCACTTAAATATCCCCCCCTCTCTTGGGGCGAGGTGTGGTCTCCGCGGTGTCCTCCCCTTGGGAGGGACACCCCCCAACTAGACCTGGCGGCCCAGTCGGATAATCCCCCTTCTTTTTAGGGAGTGGAAAAAGAGAAGGGGAAAGAGGCCACGACTGGGTTAAGCCTGTCTCTATCTCTGGGTAGTCGACTTGTCCCCAAAAAGGGCCGTTCGACACTCATAACTGTGTTGGGGGAGGTTACGTGTCGACCTGGTGTGCTGGCTATGAGGCACACAGCAAGTCTGCCCACCACACACCGCCAGTTCACGTAACACAGTTCAGCCTTGTGGCGTTTTGTATAGGGACCCCTAGTGTCACTACATCGACACCAATGTCGAGTGAGTGACAGATAGGGAACGTCATGGTTACTGGTGTAACCTCCGTTCCCTGATGGAGGGAACGAGACGTTGGTCCCTCCTGCCACAACGCTGAACTACCCGCTGAAATGGCCGGACCTTATATCGGCTCCTCAGCGTAAAACCTGAATGAGTGGTTGCATACCAGCTCCTTTTATACCCGTATGTTCGGGGGAGTGGCATGCAAATACCACTCGCCAATTTTCATTGGCCTTTTATCAAAGACCAGAGGTGTCTCGGGCTCCCAAGAGTGACCCCTAGTGTCACTACATCGACACCAACGTCTCGTTCCCTCCATCAGGGAACGGAGGTTACACCAGTAACCATGACGTTCTTTGAAGTCAATATGGCAAAGAGTTCAAAATCCTCGGCTCTGGAGATATTAATAGACACTTATGTGCTCAAGCTGAAATCTCTGGCAGGCCCGCAGACCAGGGACTCGGTTTGGATGGTGCGGTGGGAGAATTTCAGCGTCAGCTGTCCAACATGTCTGTGATGCTGATGAAAGTTGTTGCTGACTTCCGGTAATACGTCGATTACTGCGATGGAAACGAAATTCTCTGAGTTGGTTACAAGAATCGGGGACATCGAGAAACGGATCGATTATCTGGAGTCATCGGAGAGGGATTTAGCTGCTAACCCGCTAGCAACCAAGATAGACTTGGAACACATTTTGGAAAAACTGGAAGACCTTGAGAATCGTATCCATCGAAATAACATCCGAATTGTTGGAATTCCTGAGCATGAAGAAGTCGAAGGTGAAATTCCTAGACAAGCTCTTCCCGAGTCTGCTCGACATAACAGGCCATAAGCTGGAAATCGAGCAAGCTCACAGAGTTCCGGCTCGCAGATCCGCAGAGGGAGACAGGCCCTGATCAATTCTGGCCACATTTCTGAGATCATCTGATAAAGATCTCATGTTACGCAAGGCGAAGAGCAAAGGAAAGCTTTCTTGGAAGAATCACAACATTTTCTTGGACTTTGCGAATTCGACAAGAGAGAAACGTGATCAATTCAAGGAATGCAAGAATCTCTTACATCAACGGAAGATCGCTTTTGCACTGATGTTTCCAGCCAAACTGAGAATAGATACTAAGGATGGCCGCAAAGTATTTACATGTCCCAAGCAAGCATTGTCCTTCATTAGAAACAATGGGGTGAGTAAACCATTTGGTGTTTTTCATGTGACCCCCGAGTAAGCTGTCTTGCTGTACATACATTCTACTGTCTGAGGAAGCTGGGCGCCATTTTTGTTTCTGTTTATGTTGGTTCTGCCTAGCGGCTGGAGTCTGTTTTGTGGAATAACACAACCTTCAAGAAACGTTTGCATTGACAGAAGATCACTTTTACACTGAAGTTCCCGGCCAGATTGAGAATGGACACTAAGGATGGCTGCAAAATATCTACATGCCCACAACAAGCAATGTCTTTTATAAAGTTGATGGACTGAGGAAGTCATGGTGTGTTTCTTATGTGGCCCCCAAATTAACTTGACTCATTAAATATACACTTGACTGTCCAAGGGACCGGGACGCCTGTTTTGTTTCTTTTTGTGCTGGTTCCGCCTAGCGGCTGGAGTTTGTTTTGTGGAATAACACTCCTTCGGGACAGTTGTGGATGAATCTGCTCGTTCTTTGTGCTTGTGCCTCCTGTTGGCTGGAGACTGTTTTGTGGAATATATTTTACAGGACATCGGAAGGATTAAGTCATCTGCTGCACTCATGAACAGCCAGCTCACTGAACACTCGTTTGACTGCCTGAAGTAACTGAACAGCTTTTGTGTGTGTATGTGTGTGTGTGTGCTGGTCCCGCTAGCGGCTGGAGTTTGTTTTGTGGAGGAACACACCTTCGAGACAGTTCTGTGAATGAATCTACATGTTCTTTGTGTTTATTCTGCCTATTGGCTGGAGTTTGTTTTACAAAGTATTTTCTGTTAAGTAATTTTGCCTCACAAAATTTGTACAGAAGCACCGGACTTGAGCAATCTGACAGCAAAGTTGTTGCGGGGGCTCTCGTAGGCATACATGGACTGTTTGAGTTTACAGAGATGGACGCCGGTTGGCGATCTCATGCAGGAGGTTAATGCACACATTTTTCTTTTGGTTCGGTTTGGGGGGAAGTTTGTGGTTTGATTGTTGCACTAATGGGGAATGTGGTCTTTGTAATCTTATTTTTGACACACAATCTATTTTTTCTAATATATAAAAATGTCAAATGTTAATATGAGTGAACTATCTTTCTCCACGTGGAATGTGAATAGGTTGGGGCACCCCATAAAAAGAAGGAAGGTTATTTCTTTTCTTATGCGTAAGAAATATGAAATAGTGTTTCTTCAAGAAACTCATCTTTCCTCGCAGGATGATCAAAAATTTGGGAAGATATGGGGTGGACATGTTTTCTTTAGTGCTGGCTCAAGTAAGAGCAGGGGAGTCATTACATTGATAAATAAGCATCTACAATTCAAATGTCTCAAACAGATTAAAGATAAATTAGGAAGAGTCATTATCGTTTTAGCTGAAATTCAGGGGCAAAGGTTGATTTTGGCTAATATTTACGCACATAACACTGACGATAAGGGCTTTTTTTTATATAGATCTTGAAGAGATGTTGCAAGCCGCTGGCACCCCTCATGATATAATATTGGGAGGAGACTTTAATCTTTTGATGGATTCAGTCCTTGATCATAGTCAAGCAAAAGTGTGTAAGCCCCTTAGAGCAACATTGACACTTCACAGGATGTGTAAAAATCATGGTCTTGCAGATATTTGGCGACTTTTGAACCCATCTGGTAGGGACTATTAATCTTTTTCATCAGTACATAAGATTTATTCTAGAATAGATTTTTTTATATATATAAGTCCCTCATTTCTTCTGCTGTTGATTGTTCAATTGGAAACATTTTAGTCTCAGATCATGCCCTGGTGAGTTTAGAGGTGTTGGAGGTGTATGGAGAAAAATAATTCATGTAGTTGGCGCTTTAATGAATCCCTGTTGCAAAATCCTGAATTCCAACAAATGCTAAAGGCTGAAATCAGTGTCTATATGGAGACCAACTGGTCCTCAGTGTCCTCTGTGGGTGTGGCTTGGGAGGCACTTAAGGCGGTTCTTAGGGGTCGGATCATACAGTATGCCTCATTCACCAAAAAATCCAAAGCACGAGAATTTGGAAGGGAATATTAAAAGGCAGAGCTGAGGCACCGAATGTCGTCTGATGGCCTCAGAGAATTTCCCCAATTGAAATACAGATATAATACTATTTTGTCACAGAAGGTGGAGTTTTGGCTATTCAGGGCATATTTTGAGTTGGGGGACAAAGCAGGTAAGCTTTTGGCTAGATATATAAAGCAGAGAGTCTACCATTCCTTCTGTGAAATCTGCTGGTGATGAAATATTTACCTCAGCCATTGATATTAATAATGCTTTTAAAGAATTTTATCTTGATCTTTATAGTTCCACAACTTCGTTTACTGATGAAGATATTAGAAACTTTGTGGAACCATTAGAACTCACAAAATTGACGACTGAGCAAAAAAATTATCTTGATTCTGAGATAAACTTGGAAGAGGTTGGCGAGGTAATTAAGGCCTTGCCTACAGGCAAGTCTCCGGGGCCAGATGGCTTTGGCGCTAAATTTTTTTGATCTTATGCTACAGAACTGGCTCCACTTTTGCTAGAAGTTTATATGGAATCATTAAAGAATGGAAAGCTTCCACCAACCATGACACAAGCCCGGATCAGTCTGATTCTTAAAATGGACAAAGATCCAAACGAGCGTAAGTGTTACTGTCCAATTTCCCTGATCCAGTTAGAGGTAAAAATACTGTCAAAACTTTTGGCTAACTGATTAAGTAAAGATATGGCATCTCTTATACATAAGATCAGGTGGGGTTTAATCGGGGCCGCAGCTCTTCTGATAACATCAGGCGTTTCATCAATATTATGTGGTCAGTGGTGAATGATCAGACTCCGGTCGCTGCCATCTCACTTGATGCTGAAAAGGCGTTTGATATGGTAGAATGGCATTATCTTTTTAAGATTTTGGAAATATATGGGTTTGGGAATACTTTTATTGGATGGATTAAGTTACTTTTTAGACACCCGGTAGTGGCGATACAAACAAATGGATTAATTTCAGATTATTTTACTCTGGACAGGGGCACCCGGAAGAGTTGCCCTCTTTCCCCATTATTGTTCTGTCTTGAACTGGAACCATTAGCAGCCGCAATAAGAAAGAATCATCTGCTTTACGCAGATGATATTTTATTATTCGTCTCCAACCCCACTAGATCTATGCCTTGCCTCCACAGAATTATTAATTCCTTTTCTAAGTTCTCAGGATAGAGTCAATTGGTCTAAATCCGAAGCTTTGGCTCTGACAGCATCCTGCCCAGTAACGGCTTTTCAGCTGGACGCTTTCCAGTGGACCAAACAGGGCATTAAATATTTTGGCATTTTATTCCCAGCAAATTTGTCCGATTTAGTTAATTTTGACCCCTTAATAAAAAAAATTGTGCATTGTAAGCAGGTGGGCTTCATTACATTTATCTATGATTGGGAAGGTTAATGTTATTAAAATAAATTGTATTCCAAAATTCAACTACCTGCTACAGTCCCTCTAGATGTCCCCTTCTCTTATTTTAAGCATTTTGATAGCATAGCAAAGTCCTTCATTTGGAATGGTAACCATCCCAGATTACATTTCAGTAAGTTACATAGGCCAGTTAACAAAAGTTTTATTATTATGCATTTGGTCTCAGACATTTGGCTCATTGGTCGCTTCCACCTGAGAGAGCCCCTACCTGGTTTTATATTGAACAGGAAGTTATTGCCCCTATTTTGCCATTGCAAAGCCTTTCTATTAAACTAACCAGAGGAGTTAAGTCACACCCCGTTATTTCGCATTTGCACGCGGTATGAACAAAAGCGTCCAGAGTGTTTAATTCGGATATTTATTTAAACGTTGCCTCGAGTTTATGGCTAAACCCAAAATGACGTATTAATAAGTCCCCTTTCTGCTTGTCAGAGTGGATTGTGAGGGAGGTTAATAAGCTCGGTGTCCTATATGAGAGTGGAGTGTTGAGATCTTTTGAAAATATGGTTCAACATTTCAGGATTCCCAGATCTCAGTTTTTTAGGTATTTACAGCTGCGCCACCTGCTCTGTACTATTTTTGGGAGTAGCATACACCCCCCTAAAGCGGAAGATACTCTAGAAGTGGTGATTACTGCTTTTGGAAAAGGTCATGAGGCATCAGTGTATTACTCCCTCCTAATTCAGAGTCTGGGGGACAGAGCTTCAACTTCTCTCAAGAGATTATGGGAGAAAGATTTACATTTATATTTACATTTATTCATTTGGCAGATGCTTTTATCCAAAGCGACTTACAAAAGAGGAAAACATAAGCGAATCATCTTAAGGAGACAGTGGTATGAAAAGTGCCGTATTACAAAGTTTCACTAGCATCATAATAGTATTCAAAACAGAATAAAGTGCAACAGGAATTTTTTTTTTTAATGACTGTGCTCAT
The DNA here is from genome assembly GCF_019703515.2 of Myxocyprinus asiaticus. Classification (NCBI taxonomy): domain Eukaryota; kingdom Metazoa; phylum Chordata; class Actinopteri; order Cypriniformes; family Catostomidae; genus Myxocyprinus; species Myxocyprinus asiaticus. The sequence continues at coordinate 47,157,578 of NC_059364.1, read as the reverse complement.
GGAAAAGATGTGTTTTTAGTTGTTTTTTGAAGACAGAGTGAGTCTGCTTCACGGATGGAGTTGGGAAGGTCGTTCCACCAACGTGGTATGATGAAGCTGAAAGTCCAGGAAAGTGTTTTGGTGCGTCTTTATGTTGGTACAACAAGGCGACGTTCCTTAGCCGACCGCAGGCTTCTAGTGGGCGCATAGCTCTGCATAAATGATTTTAGGTATGCTGGAGCAGACCCAGTGACTGTTCTGTATGCCAGCATCAGAGCCTTGAATTTGATACGTGCATCAACCGGTAGCCAGTGGAGAGAGATAAGGAGTGGTGTAAGATGCACTCTCTTTGGTTCATTAAAGACCAGACGTGCTGCTGCATTCTGGATCATTTGCAGGGGTCTAATTGCACATGCAGGGAGGCCTGCAATGAGAGCGTTACAGTAGTCCAGTCTAGTTATGACAAGTGACTGGACAAGCATTTGTGTGGCATGTACAGAGAGGAAGGGTCTTATCTTCTTGATATTGTAGAGTGTAAATCTACATGATCTTGCGGTCTTTGAGATGTGGTCTGTGAAATTTAGTCTGTTGTCGATGGTGTTGTCGATGGTCTAGATTTCTGACCGATTTAGAAGGCGTTACTGTAGTTGCACCCAGCTGCACGGTGATGTTGTGTTCAACAGCAGGGTTGGCTGGAAAGACAAGGAGTTCAGTATTGGCTGGGTTGAGTTGCAGGTGGTGCTCCTTCATCCAGGCCGAGATGTCTGCCAGGCAGGCAGAAATTCGAGCAGTCACTGTGGTGTAGTTGGGCTGGAAAGACAAGTAGAGTTGCATGTCATCAGTGTAGCAGTGGTAAGAGAAACCATGTGTCTGAATAATGGGTCCCAGTGATGTTGTGTATATAGAGAAGAGAAGTGGCCCAAGCACTGATTCCTGAGGTACCCCAGTAAGTAGCTGATGTGGCTTGGATACCTCACCTCTCCAGGCTACCTTGAAGGACCTACCTGAGAGATAGGAGTTAAACCAGTCAAGCACAGTTCCTGTGACGCCCAGCGAGGAGAGGGTAGAGAGTAAGATCTGATGGTTTACTGTTTCAAAGGCTGAAGAAAGGTCCAGCAGAATCAGGAAGGATGATCTGGATTCAGCTTTTGCCTGTCTCAGCGACTCAGTGACAGCCAGCAGGGCAGTCTCGGTGGAGTGTCCACTTTTGAAACCTGACTGATTGTCATCCAGCAGCTTGTTCTAGATCTAATCTTGATATTGGAGGAGGGAGTGTGGGCTAGGATTCTAAAAAACATCAAGTCTACATCTTTAGATTCAAGGGTGCATCTGATGCAATTTAAGATTTTGCATCGATTCTACTGGACCCCCTCTAGACTGTATAGGCTTGGTCTTAAAGAAACACCGACCTGCTGGTGATGCCAATCAGAAGACGGGGACACAACCCATGATTTTTGGGGATGTGTTAAGATCCAAGAATTTTGGTTGAGGGTTCAGAGATTCATGTGTGACGTATTGGACACTCAATTTTCATTATGCCCCAGACTCTGCATTTTAGGTGATAGGGCGGTCATTAATTTTGGGAATAGTCACATAAAAAAAGTTGGGTCTAATTTTCGGGGGGAGGGGTTTAATGTATATAATTGATTCCGTATTTTATGTTGTGTTTGTCTGTCTTGTGGATGGAATCAATAAAAACTGTTAATAACAAATAATGTTAATTTATACGAAAGCATATAATAATAAATTTCTTAACATTAAAAAGGTGTTTAAGTTAACATTACTCAATGCATTAGTTAATGGCAACTAACATGTAAAAATAACACATCTTTACAGTATTTATGTGTAATGTTTAATGTTTATAATACATGACAAGAAAAGATGAGCGGAGTTCTCCCATGCAAAACTTATTTGACAGTTTTCTCATTCTTGTGTATGTTGCTGAAGATTTACATTTTTTTTTTATTACTTTTCTTCTGCACAGTGCAGAAAAATGTTCTCAGAACTATATATGTGGTTTTGATTGTTGATTCGACAGTTATTCGATAGTTCAAATATATGTTTTAACTTTTGCTATGTAATGCTAAATAATAATAATAATAAAAAAAATAAGCTTAAAATATTAATGTAATGGCTCAGGGTTGAGTTTACAGTTACAATTTTAATTCAGATTAATGAACAGATTCACATTTGGACTTGGCTTGTTTTGGATTCTGTCTCGAGTCCGACTCTGCCCTCTTTGGACTCAATTGGTTAAAGACTCCGACTTGACTAATGTGGACTCAAACCCTACACTACAGGTCTTTTCAACAGGGTGTTGAGAGCAGCTCGCCTGTGGCAAAGGCTTTTCAATTTGCTGTCTTACCCTTGTCACATAACTCTCCGCTGTAGTCGACCTCACAATGACAGTAGGCATTTTCTGAATCAGATATCTGACAGTGACCATGTTTGCATTGGAGCTTTCTGCATGGGTTGAAGAGTTCTTCCTGTTGGTTGCACAGGGCACCATGAAAACCCTCCTGACATTCGCAGTGGTATGACTGCATATCCATTGGAATACACTTTCCATGGACACACCTGTGCAAAAATTACAGTTACTCTATGGCATCATATTAATCAAAGAGGTAGGGGAGATACATAACATTACAAGTCGCATACAGAACAAATCAGTCAGCCTACTCACTTGCTGCCCAGGCAGGGGTTTGCCGCTGGCTGGTCGCAGTGTTGCCCACTCCATCCAGGCTGGCAGTGGCAAATGGGGCCCGTTGGGCCATTGGGTTGGCAGATGCCATGTAGGCAATATATCTTTCGGCAGGGCTCACACCCGGGCACCACACCGGGTTTCATCTGGGTTTTGGTAAAGTCCTGTAGCTCATTATTAATGTAAAGGTTCTGAATACAGCCATGGAAGCTGGAGCCGTTTTGGATCTGCCAGACACGAGGGGCTGTGGGGTGGACATCGACCGGCATACCTGGTTCAGAGAGAAAATATCAGAGCAGGGTTGGGAAGAGGCTAGTGGCAAAAAAACTGGATGACTATAGCATGCAAAGTTAAAACTTCATTAACAATTCTAATTCAGATGCCATTCATACTAATCCATGTATGCTGCTTGTAATTAATTTTATGACCAATAGATTGAGTAATGTCGAACAAAACATTTTTTAAGAATAATAATATAAACAGAAATTGGGAACCAACATTGATGCAATGTGCTTTAAAGCAAAATGTGTACTACAGAACACTGGTTCTACTTTATGGAGGCTAAAACAAGTGAATTAAAGTACATTTAAATATTTTGAATATGGAAATTTAACACTGGGTATAGTAGTTCCAGCAACCACAGCATGAGAAACTGGGCCAGGTGGGTTCATGGCAGACCAAAATTGTGTTAATAAAAGTCACATCTGAGTAAGTTGTACCCTCATTGGTCAGAATGTTTGTGCTCCTCTGGGATTTAGCTCATGCATTAATCTACAGAATAAAACGATATACCGGTAGAAATCTGTCAGCTGGTAAAAACTTTATACTGTATCTCGGTTATGCAAAAGGCTGCTGCATGGTACCCAATGTGTATTCCAATCAGTGGTTGCACTACAAATAAACATTATTCATCATTCGGATGTATATGAACAGATACAGATTTCCTCTACAAAGATACATCAGGTATGCTCATGGTTATCATAAGGATATTGGTTTTGGTTCGGATTTGTACATGCATAAATAAACTGAACAAAGGGAGAAAACAAACCAGGTTCCAGATATCTATGGTGTACCCTTACCCCCCACGTATAGTGGAGCTTCCCCCCTCAAGGGTTGCGCTTGGCCAAAGCTGTCCATGGTTGTTGGTGTGCCACCATCTATGGAAAGGTTCACCATCTGGTCTAAGGTCACCAGTTCTACAGTGTGGAACTGCCCATCATTGATGGTTTCAGTACTGTGTGGGGAACAAACATTAAAAATAAATGTTTACTGTAAAAACACAAATGTTTCAGTCCCTGCAAGAAAACAAAACACTTCATCTCACCTGTAGATTGCATGACCTGGTTGGCTTCCAGCATCATAGCTGACTTTAACATGACCTTCATGAAGCTCCACAGCAATGTGGTCATTGTCTCCATTGTACAGAAGAATGCCATTGTCTTCTGCTGTGGACACCTGAGGACAGAACCAAAAAAGCAACCCTCATCAGAACAAACCTGCATTCACCCTTTAATGTCGACAGGACCAGGATACTTTTATTACAAGAGTAGTTTGCACAATCATGATAGGCCAAGGACCCATAAAACTTATTGGAGCATTCTTCTTGTATGCTTGATCCTATTCACTCCAAATTATTGAAAGAGGTACTCCTCCGTGTGTTTAGGGCAGGCCCCTAGAACTTTCAATCTGGTATTTATTAAACCCCTTATAAAGAATCCTCATGTCTACTAATGTCCCAAATACTCTTGTATTCTGATAGCACCAAGAATAGTTAAATCCACTAGAAGATGGATTAAAGCATTTTCATACATGGCTTTGGAGTAGCCTTTTCTAGCATTTTTCTTACATGGCTTTGCCTTCCTAGCAACATTCAGCAACATACTATTCTTTGTCTTGAGTAGTATGTTTAGCCAGACATATTCTTTAATCTTGCCACACTAGCTCTGTATGCTGGGTGCTATGTGTTGTATGTATGTGTGGTCTGAAAATGCTATATAAATACAATTGAACAATAAAAAAAATCATTTTTAAAAGTTTGGGCTTTAGTGAATACCTGTAGAGTGATGTTGGCCTGAGGCCAGTTCTTCAGGTCACTGAGGAGCAGGTATGAATCTCTGTCCACAAAATTGACACTGACCAACTTTTCACAACGTGGCCCACCAAATCCTGCCAGGCACTGACACAGTGGATGGCCACCCCGCTCCACACAAGACGCACTGTTCTGACAGTCAGCCAGGTCACAGGGAGAGAGCGGAGTAGATGGCACTTCACAAAGCTTTCCACTACACACAGAATATTCAAGGTAAGGCAAACTTTGATCAAATCAAATCTGATTTAGATTTTTTTTTGGTCATGCATGTTCCTTTGCTGAAGTCTTTGCCTTTATGAGAAACTGTATGAAACTGGTATTTGTTAATGACCAAAATTTAAAAGAGGCATGGCAACATCACTCAGTGTGCCTTGAAAATTGTTGTGGAACTTTCCTCCCATACAGCTTGAATCACAGTTGTAGATAAAGGCAGACTCACTGACTATCAAGTAACCTGTTATAGATGACAATCTATGAAGAAGCCCCAAAAATGGTTGTAGGGAGAAGTAGACACAAATGATTCAGTACCCCAACATGAACCCTCATCATATGCAGTAAATACAGTGGGTTAACGCTCACTATAAGACAGTACTCCCACAACCAAACTGCACAGGACCAAGATGGGTCCTTACTAGCTTAATAGGCTAAAGTAGCAAAGAAAGACCAGAAGTTAACTTTTAGCATTATTAAACTATTAATGCTGCATCACAGCACCAAAGATGCTTTTGTATCTGTTAGTTTTCTTCTTTCTCCTTCCCAATAAGAGTCTATGGTTGCCTATAGAACCATACATAGGAAAATTATGAAATTTGACACACTAATTGGGGTTGTCACATGGTTGGATTGGGAGACAAAATGTTAATGGGAATTTCAGGATTCTTGAAGCCAACTGAACATAGGTTTCACCAGAGATATTAGGGCAGCACAATTAATCATATTTTAATCGCGATCATGATTTCTGCCTCTCCCGGTTAATAAAACATAACCATCTACAAAATTAGTGAGCTAGCGAGCAGAAATGATAAGACAGGTAAAGTTGCAAATTGTTGTTAATTTTCATTATAGGCTGTCTACGGATGATAGACCAAATCACAAGCTCTTTTGAAGTCTATTTTCAACTGAACTGACCCTTCATGCTCTCTTCAGAAGTTCGGCTAGGAAAGTCTTTGAAGAAGAGTTTGAAATTCGTTGAAATTTTGATACCCGAGTTTCCCAGTTGGGAGGAGACGTAAACTTTCAACATGGCTGAGGAAAGTATGTTTTTTTTGTAGTGAATGACTGGTTTTATTCATTTTTCTAAATACAAATACATTGCTACTGCTTACCGTTTTGGTCATATTCATTTATGTATATTAGCAACCATTTGATGCATGTTGTACATTTTTATACTGTGAAAATATCTTGTATTTGACCAAAATTCCATTATTGTCAGCAAGCCGAGTAACGTATTATAGTGTCAAAATAAAAGTTCCTCAAGAAATATGTATGAATAAACCTGGTGTCCTCCATGTTCTTTCCAAGAACAAAGCACTTTGAAGCCATGTACTTGTAATTATCACTTCAGAAGTGGGAAGTAGCATAATTCTGATAGCACGTGAGATGAGAGCATTTCACCATATATGGTAGGAGAAAAACAAAGCTGTTGTCAACAGAAAAAAACAGTACAGTTTTGCACCAAATGTTTTTTTGAGACAGTATAGCAATGCCGTGTGTTAAATTATTACAGAAATATATTACTATTGTTCACTAACATTGTTCACTGCAATATAATAATAATGATCCTAATAAAATTTGTAAAACTGATCTTTTAGAGAGGACTTGAGTGTGAGCCCCTAAAAGATTAGCTTTCTATTGGCAGTAAAGCATGGGCAAAACGTGACTTGTCAAAAGGAATCACTTACTAATTTGTAGTTTTTAAACCTTGTTCAACATGAGAGCTGCTGTTTAATGTTATTTTATGTTTTTTGTTATTTTAGAATGTATATCTAAGCAGTGGCAACTAGGGCTGCAACTAACAATTATTTGGAAAATTTACTAATCTAACAATTATTAGAACTATTCATAGACTATTTAGGCAATTACTGGAATGATTAATCAGCAGCTCTTAACCGACAATTCAGCTTGTGCCTCAAATTATGAGGTTGTAATAAACATGTGCTTACTAAAAATAAAAAAGAGGATGAAAGCATCTTTTAAAAACACCTCTAAATGATCTTCACTGAATTACAGATAAAAATACTGGAGGATTTGTATTTAGAAAAAAGTCCTATTCTTATTGAGTATTTTTGCCTTGTTTTCTATTAAAAAATATATTTTTTTAAATCCTTAAAACAAGATACAGTTACCAGAGAAGCAACATACAAGGTTAATAACATATGCCTTGTCACACCTGCCTTTAAAGGAATATTCCAAGTTCAATACAAGTTAAGCTCAATCAACAGCATTTGTGGCATAATGTTGATTATCACAAAAATTTGTTTCGACTCGTTTTTCGTTAAAAAAGCAAAAATCTGGGTTTCAGTGAGGCACTTATAATGGAAGTGAATGTGGCCAATTTTTGGAGGGTTTAAACAGAAATGTGAAGCTTATAATTTTATAAAAGCACTTACATTAATTCTTCTGTTAAACTCATGTATTATTCGAGCCCATCTGGTAGGGACTATAAAATGTTTTCATCAGTCCATAAGATTTATTCTAGAATATTTTTTTTTATATATATATATATCTAAGTTCCTCATTTCATCTGTTGTTGACTGCTCAATTGGAAACATCTTGGTCTCAGATCACGCCCTGATGAGTTTAAAGATGTTGTCACATACAGAGAAAAATAGATCATATAGTTGGTGCTTTAATGTACCCCTTTTGAAAAATCCTGAATCCCAACAAATGTTAAAGGCTGAAATCAATGTTTATATGGAGACCAACTCCTCGGTGTCCTCTGTGGGCATGGCTTGGAAGGCACTTAAGGCGGTTCTTAGGGGTCGGATCATACAGTATGCCTCATTCATCAAAAAATACAAAGCACGAGAACTCGTGGGGTTGGAAGGGAATATTAGTGCCGAATATTAAAGTGCCGATTGTCATCTGATGGCCTCAGAGAATTGACCCGATTGAAATACAGATATAATACTATTTTGTCGTGGAAGGTGGAGTTTTGGATATTCAGGGCAAGACAGTCATACTTGAGTCGGGGGACAAAGCAGGGAAGCTTTTGGCTAGATATATAAAGCAGAGAGAGTCTTTTTCTACCATTCCCTCAGTGAAATCTGCTGGTGGTTTGTGAGGGGGATTACTACACTCGGTGACCTATATGAGAGTGGAGTGTTGAGATCCTTTGAAAATATGGTTCAACATTTTGGAATTCACAGATCTCAGTTCCCTTAGGTATTTACAGCTGCGCCACCTGCTCTGTACTATTTTTGGGAGTAGCATACACCCCCCTAAAGCGACAGGTACTCTGGGATTGGTGATTACTGCTTTTGGAAAAGGTCATGAGGCATCAGTGTATTACTCCCTGCTAATTCAGAGTCTGGGGGACGGAGCTTTTACTTCTGTCAAGAGAAAGATTTAAACTTGGTATTGGAGGAAGGAGTGTGGGCTAGGATTCTAAAAAATGTCAAGTCTGTATTTAGAGATGCAAGGGTGCACCTTATGCAATTCAAGATTTTACATAGATACCCCCTCTAGATTGTATTGGCTTGGTCTTAAAGACACACCCACCTGCTGGTGATGCCAATCAGAAGATGGAGACACAACCCATGTTTTTGGTGGTGTGTTAAGATCCAAGAATTTTGGTTGAAGGTTCAGAGTTTTATGTGTGACGTATTGGGCACTCAAATTTCATTTTGCCCCAGACTCTGTATTTTAGGCGATGGGGCGGTCATCAATATGGGGGATAATCACATAAAAAATTGGGTCCTGACCAGTGTTATGATTGGCAGGCAGATTATTTTAAGGGGATGGAAGTCGGATGGAGCGCCCTTATTTCCGGAGTGGTGTGCGGAGATGGGGAGGATGGCAGCTTTCGAGGAGGTGTCATGTAGAAGGCTGGGGTATTGGGATTTGTTTGATAGGAAATGGGGCAGTTATTTGGCATTTTTGGGGGACTCTCGGGGAAGGGCTGTGGAGAGAGAAGTATAGTTTTAATTATGTATGATTATTATATTTTCTTTTTTTCTTGTACTTTTTTTGTGTGTGTGCGTATTCTTATATGTGACCGCAGGGGTGTTCGTTGAGGGTCAGGGTGGGGTTGGTGATTGGGGAGGGGGAGGGGTAATAGTGGGGGTTAAATGTTAATTGTTGATTCAATGTATATATGTTGTGATTTTCTTTGTTATATATCTACGAATCAATAAAAAAAATTAACTGAATTTTTTACAGTTGTTTTAGGGTTTGTTGACTTTACATCGTCATGGTAACAAAGTTGTAAAATTGGCTATAACTTTACACAGATGCAGTTAGTAATGATTTTATCACACTTAAATCATGTTTATACACATATCCTTTATGTCTTGTGGCTATATTTTTGAAAACGTGAGTATTTTAATGTTCAAAAATTGGCCCCATTCACTTCCATTATAAGTGTCTCACTTGAACCAAGATTTTTGCTTTTTTTTAAAGAAAAGGAGGGACAAGACAAAATACAGTTTTGTGGTAATCAATATTATCGACTGAGCTTTACTTGTATTGAACATGCAACATTCCTTTAAATGCAGATCGTGGCTCTAGAGGAACCTGACTCTTCCCCCGTGCACTCATCATGATCGGAGTTCCCTGTCTGGAGCCCCTGAAGAAAGCCACCACCCACGCGCCCCAGACCAGGAAAAGCGTGCATGCGGCCGACTGCCCCAAGAACAGATTGATCCATATGCTATGACACACTTACTAATGTAACTGATGACGCATTGAAATTGTTATAATACACAACACAAGTTACTTAATTAACTGAAAAAAAAAAAAAACAATTGAAAATACAAGTTATAATTGAAAATACAGTCCAGCTGCAAACAGATATACTCTGCTTGACATTAGTGTTGTTCAGTGAATTAAGTGCAATTGATGATGTGGGGTTCATTCCACAAATATTAAAATGTAAAGAAAATGTCAAGAGATAATGTTGTATTTTGGGTAGAACTGACCTGTAGCCCTTTGGGCAAACGCAGAAATATCCATTAACCTTGTCCACACACTCTGCCCCGTTCTGGCACCTATGTTCATTACAGTCATCGTAGTTCACGCTGCAGTCGTCACCCACATAACCAGGTGCACATATACACCTACATCAGGCACACATTTTTTGTACTATTATATATTGAGGTGGAATAGGATTGGGACATAAGCCAGGTCGGACTCGAACCTGGGTCCCCATGTGCAATCAGCTGGTATATTGCATGAGCAATTACGCTACCTCTCTGGCACAGCAAGCATACAATTATAAAGAAACTACTGTATGCAATCATTATAGAGCTCATTAAAAAGTTGATCCAGAGTCAAAGATGTGATGTTTTAGTTATTAAAAGGCCATAAATTAGACTACTAGGTTAAAGGTGATGTAGTTACTTTGGGCCAGTGACTGTGATGAAGCAGGTGGACTGATGTTTGCAGGGACTGCGGCCAGGAGCACACATGTCCTCCATCTCATCACACATCTCCCCTATACACACACACACACAGTGACACAGTACGCTGATGTAATAGCAATACAAGTTTCTATAAGTGTCTAAGATGAGAGATATATCAAACGTCTTTAATAAAGGAGCAAACAAATATGTTCAGTCAGTAGTTCCAGAAGTACCTGTGTAAAAAGGGACACATAAGCAGGTGTAATTATTGAGGCCATCTATGCAGGTCGCTCCATTCTGACAGACATTATCTTTACACTCGTCAATGTCTGTCTCACACGTGGGACCTTCAAAGCCTGCAGCACACGAACAGCTGACAAAACACACATTTATAGTTTTAAATGGGGATCAAGTCTTCTAACTATTACACTGATGAGCCAAAACATTATGACCACCTGCCTAATATGCTGTTAGTCCTCCGCGTGCTGCCAAAACAGCACCGACTCACTGAGGCATGGACGATACAAGATCCCTGAAGGTGTCCTGTGGTATCTGGCACCAAGATATTAGCAGCAGATCCTTCAAGTCCTGTAAGTTGTGAGGTGGAGCCTGTACTTGTTGGTCCAGCTCATCCCAGAGATACTCAATTGGATTGAGATCTGGGGAACTTGGAGGCCAGGGCAACACCTTGAACTCTTCATCATGTTCCTCAAACCATTCCCAAACAATGTGTGCAGTGTGGCAGAGAGGCCACTGCCTCAGGGAATACCACTGCCATGAAGGGGTGTACCTGGCCTGCAATGATGTTTAGGTAGGTGGCACATGTCAAATTGACATCCACATGAATGGCTGGACCCAGGGTTCCCTATCTGTCACTTACTCAACGTTGTGTCAATGTAGTGACACTAGGGGTCACTCTTGGGAGCCCGAGACACCTCTGGTCTTTGATAAAAAGCCAATGAAAATTGGCGAGTGGTATTTGCATACCACTCCCCCGGACATATGGGTATAAAAAGAGCTGGTATGCAACCACTCATTCAGATTTTCTCTTCGGAGCCGAACGGTCGATATTTACTGAGCTGACTGTTCATTCACCTCTGCTGGATCTGACGGTGCATTTCAGTGGCTTCTCCCTCCTCTGCACTGGTGCACTGCAGAGAACGTCCCTGGGTGCTTCAGCAGAAAAAAGAGAGTATATTTTTCTAAAAGAGTATATTTCTCTAAAAGAGCAGCACACACGGAACGTCTTTTTAAAGACGCATCTTTTTTAAGATGCCTTTCCGATTGTGTGTTATTCCTGGTTGCTGTCGTTAGCTCTCAACTTCTGATGGTCACGATCACTGTCTTTCGTGTCTGGGCACGGCCCATGCGCAGACAGCATTCGTGGATGGATCATGAAACTCGCTGCGAGAACATGACCATGGCAACGTGGTTCTACCTACGGGTATGAGGCCAGCGCGGCTAGCACTGGGAGCGATTTGGGGACCCCAATGGGACCACCTCTGCTGGGTATCCCCCCACGGACCTCCCATTACCCAGCACGCTCGTCTGCCCCGATAAGGCTTCTGGATGAGTCCGCCGGCTCGTCTCACAGAGAGTTCAACCTCTTGTTCAGAGCCCGCGAAGCTGATGAGCTCTCGAGCGCAGCATCGGAGAGCTGGCTTCTCCAGTCGGACGCAGAAGCCTCAGCTGGGCTCCCCCCTTGGGTGCAGTTTCCCAGTCACAGGCTGATGCGGAAATGACGGACATGCTTTCCCGGGCGGCCGCTCAAAGCAGCCACGCCCCGCTCCAGTCCCTTTCGTCCTGGAAGTGCATGAGGAGCTGACAAGATCGCGGGAGGCACCTTTTACTGCTCAGTCTCGATCTTTCAGCTCCCCCGCCCTCACTACCCTCGATGGCGGGGCGGCCAGGGGCTATTCGGCCATTCCCCCGGTGGATAAGGCACTCGCGGTGCACCTATGCCCACAGAGCGCCGCCACCTGGCATGGACGCCCAAAGCCCCCGTCCAAGGCCTGTTGGTTCACGTTGTCCCTGACAGCCAAAGCCTACAGTGCCGCTGAACAAGCCACCTCCGCCCTGCACGCCATGGCTCTCCTGCAAGTCCATCAAGCTAAAGGAACTGCACGAGGGTAGTTCCGCCCCAGATTTGATGCAGGAGCTGCGCTCGGTGACCGACCTCGCTCTCCGGGCAACGAAGGTCACAGTGGTCTCTCGGGCGGGCGATGTCCACCTTAGTGGTCCAGGAGCGCCACCTTTGGCTCAACCTGGTTGAGATGGGTGAGGCCGACAAGGCACGGTTCCTTGCTGCCCCCATTTCCCAGGTTGGCCTATTCGGCAACACCTGGACTTTGCCCAGCAGTTCTCGATGGTGAAGCAGCAGACAGAGGCTATCTGGCACATCCTGCCTCGGCGCGGCTCAAGATCCCACACCCCGCCTGCTCATCTCCAAGGGCGTTCCCCTGCGGTGACTGCACTGGCTCCACTGCAAACCACCCCTTCAGGCCGGCCCTGACGTGGAACCCACCGCAGGAAGCAGACGCCACCCATCTCACAGCCGGCTGCCAAGAACCCTCGGAAGGCTTCGAAGCAACCCTGAGATGGGCGACCCAGGGACGACAGAACCCACCTTGGAGCTGGTAAGCAGACCACTCCATCCCCGGTGGAGGGCCGGGAGGAGAATCTTTTGTTGCTTTTTCATTTAATTTCGCCACATGCCCAAGTGGCTGCGGTTCCCTACAGTTCAGCAAAAGAGCAGTTTCCTCGTTCCCTGGGTCATGTACCCGGTGTGCACGGCCGTCATCACGACCACCATTCCATCCTTGCAGGTTTGGCGCTCCAGCGACAGTCTCCCCACCCCTGCGCGCTCCGCTGTGGCACAAATCTGCCCCCAATGTGACAGTCTCCATGGGTCACGAGGACAGGCCTCTTCCTCCCCCATCCCAGGCTGTTCCAGGGGTGGTCACAAGGAGCCAGGTAAGTGCTTCGATGTCCCTGAACTCAGCATGGCCACAACACGGCGTGGCACCTTGAGCTTCGCCGCAAGGCCCCACCTGCCGGTAAGTCCGACAACATTGTCCCCTTGGTCCCCCTCGCTCAGAGCTGGGGTATGGGGTATGTGGTATGCAAATACAACTCGCCAATTTTCATTGGCCTTTTATCAAAGACCAGAGGTGTCTCGGGCTCCCAAGAGTGACCCCTAGTGTCACTACATCGACACAACGTCTCATTCCCTCCATCAGGGAATGGAGGTTACACAAGTAACCAGGACGTTTCCCAGCAGAACATTGCCTATAGCATCACACTCCCTCCACCGGCTTGTCGTCTTCCCACAGTGCATCCTGGTGCCATCACTTCCCCAGGTAAACAGTGCACACGTACACAGCCGTCCACGTGATGTAAAAGAAAACAGGGCTTATCAGACCAGGCGACCATCTTCCACTGCTTCAAGGTCCAGTTCCGACGCTTGCTTGCCCATTGTAGGGGCTTTCATCGGTGGACAGGGGTCATTATGGGCCTCTGACCGGTCTGCGGCCACGCAGCCCCATGGGCAGCAGGGTGTGATGCACTGTGTGTTGTGACACATTCCTCCAGTAACCATCATTAAAAATTTCTGTCTTGTGCCACAGTAGACCTTCTGTTGGTTCAGACCAGATGGGATAAACTTCATTGCCCTCACGCATCAATGAGTCTTGGACGCCCAACACCCTGTCGCCGGTTTGTGTTTTGGCCCCTTCTCTGACCACTTTTGGTAGGTACTCACCACTGACGCACCCCACAAGCCTTGCTGTTTCAGAGATGCTCTGACAATAACAATTTGGCCCTTGTCAAAGTTGCTCAGGTCTTTACTCCTGCCCATTTCTCCTGCATTCAACACACTGACTACAAGAACTGATTGTTCGCTTATCATTTAATTTACCCAGACCTTGACATGTGGCCTTGTTAGGAGATGATAAACTTTTTTCGCTTCACCTGTGAGTGGTCATAATGTTTTGGCTCATTGGTAGGTAAATCTCACAAAGAAATGTCTGGGTCACATTTAATTGCAAAATCTATAGATAGAACATAAGAAATTATATTTTGCATAAGGAAAAATAAACCTGTTTTTAGGACAATTAAGATGTTATTCATTTTCAGGGGTGAACTGGCCGTCGGGAGCACCGGGAAAACCGGTGTGCCGCTGGGTAATTTGGGCCGGCCCGTTGCTGCGCAAGTACTGAATAATCACAAAATGACAAATAACTGAAAGTTACAACAAATACAATAACTGCAGCATATATAAAATTGGCAAACAGTAATGCTATGAGCATTACATAGTCATTTGCATAATTTATTCATTCCACAGGGAGCTGAAGTGCGGCTTGCTGAATAATGCTCACACCCGATGAAAATGCAGACAATAGACCTAACTCCTGAAAAAAATTATTTTGTGGCTATTTGAGTGTTTGAGGCTTACGTTGTTTAAAGGATAGCAGAAAAAGCGCTTGTCAATGCATAGGGCTTTTAACTTTTTCTCAAGAATCATCTGGGGAAGGAATTAAAACACTGCTGATATAAAGATGAAACAAACTTAATATGAGCAATTAATCTGCAAAAATCTTTAAGAGGTATGTTTTTTTTGGGTTTTTTTTACATACATTTATATTTGTTTATATTTATATATGTACATATTCTGGCCAACTTTATTTTCATTTATTTATTTAGATTAGCATTTACCCATAGTTATGTGGGTAAATGACATGAAATTTTAAGCATTGTCTTGCTGTGTGAAACTTTCTTAATCTAACTATTTTAAACAACATTTTATGATCTTGTACAGCTATATATACATATATATTATATCATTATACTTGTTTTTGATGATACTTGATGTTTTCACAACCTCATATTAACTAAGACAATATTTTATTTGCACAAAAAAGTTCTTTAAAACCTTTGAAGAAAAGCTGACTTGTCACAGCACCTAAAATGCACACTTTCCCTTGTACTTTCATGTACATTTTAACCTAACATCTGTATGTTGGGAAAAAAGTTGTCGGACGTTATTTGTCGGAACTATAAAGTGCTTATTTTAGTGCTTTCTCTCAAAAATCCACTCATCACATTTACAGTGGTTTTATATGTTTTAAAAAAGAAATGTCTTTTTCAACACAAAAATGAGAAATTAAGCTGGAAAATGAAATCAATGAGCTGGTGTGTTATGGTGTGGAGTGTTGCGGGCCGGGTTTGGTGGGCTGCTCTGGGCCAGAAAGTCCAGGGACACTTTTTGGTCCCAGTCCGCCCCTGCACATTGTGATATTATTTTCATGAAAATCAAGCACATTTCCAGCATGAAATTCAGTATTGCAATACAGTAATGAAAATCCTCCTGTCCTGACACACACAAATAAATTCAGTACAGCAAATGCTTAACAATTTAAATAATGGAATAGTGTCACAAATCTTAATGGTCCTAAAATAGGCAAAATATAATTTCTTATTTTTGTCTTTTGAATTTGACCCAGACATTTATTGACAGTTAAATTCATCCGTATAAGAATCAAGTATGTACTGTATATATGAACTGTCGCCTCATGTCTTTAATTTCATAATGTTTTGTACTTCAAATGACAAGGAAAATGTAAATCCATTGTATTACTGAAGCACACTCACCTATAGCCTCCATACACTTCTCCAGACATGTGACATGTTCCTCCATTCTTACAGGGCTCACTGACACAAGTGTTCAGCACTGTTTCACAGTTCTTGCCCTGCACATAACAGCAAAGGCATACATGTTTATTGTCCATCTGTCAGCGTTCACACTGATCACGTTGCGTGCGCTCACCTTATAACCCTCTAAACAGCTGCAGCTGTAGCCTTCTGCCTGATCTGTCTCGCAGGTGCCGTGGTTCAAACAGGGACTAGACGCGCACGGGTTACACTTCGCTAGTATGGCAGTGTCCACCTCACCTGCACACACAAACACAACCCTTAACCCAACATGAACATCTCCAGTTCTCCAGAATCTTGGTGGGATGATGCAGAATCAAAGTCCCTCAGATATTCTTCATCAAAAATACAAGAACACATATCTTAAAAATACATTTTTCATTTAACTAGTATGTCGATCATTACATGGGTAATGCTTAAAGAAATAGTTTACCCAAGAAATGAAAATTCTGTCATTATCTACTCACCCTCATGCTGTTCAAAACACACATGACTTTCTTTAATTCTGCAGAACACAAAGGAGATGTTTTAAAGGATGTTCCGTTTGCTGATTTCAGTAAAATAGCAGTTGATAGTGGCTCACTTTAAAGCTTAAAAAAGCCCCAAAATGTCATAAATGTAGTCCATGCGATTTGTGCATTACATTCCAAGTCTCCTGAAAGCATACAATCACTCATGATGTTTGATCACGAGACACGAAAGAACCAATAAGGTTTGATGTTGCTGATGTGTCGCCATATTTGATTTGTGCTCTGTTTACAGGAGATGATCAATTATTTGCCTTCAGAAGGCTTGGAATATGATGCACAAGTCCCATGGACTAATATTATGACAACTTTGGGTGCTTTTCTAAGCTTTAAAGTTGCAATCAGCTGCTAAAATTGACATCAGCGAATGAACATCCTTTAAAATATCTGTTTGTGTTCCGCAAAAGAAAGTCATATGGGTTTAAAAATACATGAAGGTGAGTAAAGAATTTTCATATTTGGGTGAACTGTTCCTATGAAAAACTGTTAAAAGTGTAGGGCAGATTACATTAAAGATTAAATGAAAACCTTCTCCAGTTAGCAGTGTTGTGGTGGCATCTTTTAAGTTTTTATCACCTCATGATCCCTGTCTTTAAACAAAGCGTTTAGCACATAAAGCACATCTTACCTTGACATTCAAACCTCTTGGCAGGGGTGGTTAGCAGTAATTTGCCCTCCATGCCACGTGGGCCGACACAGCGCGCAATGCCTGGCTCCTTATAACCAGTTTTCACCCAGTCAGAGAGCCAACGCAGTCGGCAATCGCAGTATAAAGGGTTTGCCCCAATCGCCCTGACAACAATCAAACATGTTCTAGGTAACCAGGTTTAAACCACATCTGACTTGAATTCTTCTCTGAAATGAGTTCTATTTGAATTTGGCTAATGAACAATACCCTTCTGTGTGTCATGCATTACTCCATCATTACAGCTAGATGGAGCTCTAGACCTTCCAGTGTGTTACAGTGATTTTTGTTTGCGTAATACAGTTTTTCTCAATCAATTTAATACATTTCTCCAAACTATAGTCAATTCTCTCAAAACAATTCACACAAAATAAATAAATAAATAAATAAATAAAATGTAAATCACAAATGTTGTTTCAGTGTGCCTTATTAGTCTTTTTGCATATGCTAACTCCAACACACAAACAATAAAAAAATAAAAAATGTAAGCTCATTAAAACTAAAGCTAATAAATATTGTCCATACAACATATCCATCTGTAAACATATAGATTGGCACATATAAACAGCCATTTTAGTCCACACTGCCTTTATTTGGTTAGAATTCTCATCAATATCACACTGTATGTCCTCTCTGGAGAAGATACACCTGAGAAGAATCTCTTGGCAAGCCTGATCCATCCATATCAAGCATGTTTATATGACATTACACAGATGGCCTCTTATGAATAGATGGAAATGAAATTGATAAAAGCTGCTGGATAGGTCTTCAGGTTAAATGGGAATCCACTGTTTTATTATTATTATTATTATTATTATTATTTATTAATCTATCTAGATTTACAATATAGATATAATCTTATTGATAGATAAATATAGCAAATTCTGTTTGATGTAGTTTTGTGTGAAGTTTAACAGTATTGAAAACAGTATGTCAAAAAGTGCATGAGTGACAAAAGATTTCATGAAATTTGTTAGATGTTGTCACCGAATGGATTTTGCATTAAAACAAAGAAAACTGATCCACAGTTTAGTCCACAAAGCTGACTGTATGAAGATTTTTGAAAAAGTGTTCTCAGTATGAGAAATGTGTGAAAATGATTGTAAAAACTGTAATACTTCATAAAACGGTGCCAACAGCAATAATTACATAGTGATTTAAAAATCTAAATAAGGTCATTACAAAAAAAGGGCATATTATGTAATGTGATTTTAGAGACAGAACTATCTGTTGTTGTATAATCTAATTTTATAATAGGACACACATACATGTTTGTATGTATGAATGCATAAGTTTACATGCACTCTCTAAAGCTCTCACAGAACAGCCACAAATAACAAGATGTGAACGTGTAAAACATGTCTGAGGACAGACAGCAGGCTGACCACCCAGTGCATGAACACCAGAAGGACACTTGAAAAATGTGTTTGTAGTTATATGTGTTTACCACTGTCTGGCTCTACAGTTGTAGCTTAAAGGTAAAACAGACATGACAGACTGAGCTGTGTTCACTCTGAGTCTAAGGCTGTGTCTCTATTTATGTGTTCCATTTTTTGGAGTGTTCCTCAAATTTGTCAGTTGGTGCCACACAAAGTATCTTGAGAAGTAGGCTCATATATGAAGTTTTGTATGTGAATGTTTGTTTTTCTGTGTATCTGTATGGACAGTGTAAGATTACTCACAGATGTGACAGTGATGCAGCATCATTGAAGATCCCGTCAGGCAGCTCTGAGATGTCATTACCATGCAGAGACCTTAGAACAACACAAGAGTGACAACCCATCAACTAAATCCAAGGAAACATCACCAGTCCAACATGGCCAGCAAATTATAAAGACACTGTAGAATAATTTACATTTTTTATTTGTCCAGGTCAATTAAATTATATTAAAAAAAAAAATCGAATTAATTACATGAGATGCAGATTAATGAATGTAATCGCAATTGATCGCATACATCAATATTTGCTCAGAAAGGCCCCCAAATAAAGATAATTCCATATATAATAATCACATTTTTATTTAGAAGATAGATAGATAGATAGATGAACAAGAGTGAATGATTTATTCATGCATATTTGCTTTTTTTTATTTTGTATTTTATTCATAATATTTAATCAAAATATCATAACTTGCTCTTCCGGTGATAGGACTGACTCCTTCAAAAGCCTGTCATGTAAATAAACCTGGCATCAAAGCAGCTAATGCAGAGATGAAGAGGTTAATTTTCCACCGTTTCCCTCTCAAAACCTTGTTTCCTACCCCAAACTACATTAGTTACAGGAGTAATAACATCGAATATGCGGTTGTGTTAGATATATTTTATGCCTAAATGCTTCCAGAGGTGATCACTACTGAGTGGACTACGAGTTGGATGCTGAAAAATATTTTTTGAGTTTATTCATATTTTTTAATGCAGACATCTTTTGGAGGTATCTTGGAATGTACAGCACAAGTAAGTTATTTTTTCTCTTTATATTTATTGTACATTTTTTTCTTGTTCGATAGGCCATTTCACTTGGAAATACCTAACAATATGGAAGTAAAGTTGGTTACAACTTCCATTATGGTGAAAAACAATAATTGGGTGTTCCCAGAAGTCCCTGCCTAACCAATCACATTTCATTATATTTTATGGGAATAGTTATGTTTCATCTTCATTTTAATATCAGTTATGTGCATTGGGGTGTTCTGTGTTATATTTTATGTAGTTTAGATAATGTTTATTGCATTATTTTAGTGTCACGTTTTAATCTGATGGTGTTTTGTGTTTGTGTGAGTAGCACTGTACACTAACATCATGTGGCCTTTAGTTACTACAGTGATTGACAATACATTTTAAAGTAAAAAAAAAGCAGACTTTTATAGTTCCAGAAGGTTGGTCTATCAAATTTATATCATGTAATATTATAAATGGTAGTGAACCATAATCCCGTAAGGTCTGAAACATGGTCACTGTATTTTTTGGTCAGTTTCTGTCAACCACAGCTGCCAGTATTTTACTGTAAATTTAATGTAATTTTCTTTTTACAGTGTAGATAGATAGATTGATAGAGAGATTAAAATTTAGAAGCATTTTCATTAGCGGTCTCACACTTTTGGGCCCCACTCAATACGGTATACTGTATATCATTCTCATATGTCTTGTTGGACACCTGCCTCACTGTTTAGGTTGGGTTTATCTATTTTCATGCTGTAGGTTTGGCAGTGAGCTCCTGCGGAATTCAAGGACACTGGTATTGCGTTACTGTGAATGGACTGAACTGAACTTTCAAACAACAGACTGCTTGTTGTTTAAGATTAGGTGGCAAGACAGCTGTAAAAGAGTAAGGTGTTAAACAAATGTAGTTTTTTTTTACTAACAATTAAGAAACACCCAAAGATTGTGTTGTGCACTCTACACGCTCTGCTTTCCACAGCTCCTTTTCAGTGAAATTAAGAAGCAAAAGGCAAACAAATGATGCAATCTTGCTTTATTAAAATAAAACATTATATTAGGGTAGATTATAACCTGGGACACCCTCATAGTCAAAGTGAAAGTGTTACCACTAGACCAAGTTTACAAAAATATTGCTGATCCATGTATCTATCCACTGACTTACAAAAGCACAGAACCAACAATGGAAAATGTAAGGATGAAGTTACAAATTAAATGTCCAATATTTAATGGAGCACTTGTGGTCAGCAACAATAACATTGTAGTTATTTCTTTGTTTTTGTTGTTTACATTCTAGTCTTGACTTGAAAATTAGCCAATCCTCTACTACAGACCTAATTTCTGGATCAATACATCACATAGACTTTGTATTAATTATCTGTGTATAATTAATATTAATTTGCTTTGCCTTTTTGTGACGTAACAGCCAGCACGTCATGGGAAGGTTAGTCCTTAGCATTAGTTCTTAATGTTTTTTTATTCCAGACAGTGTGGCATAGATAATAGAGAGACAATTATACGTACAACAAGCGGAGAGATTGAAGACCCCCGAAGGGAAGAGTCGGGATACAACGAAGAGCGTTATAGCTCAGAATCCTGCAGCACAAAAACAGTACAAATGAGACTTATTTTCACAGCTTCATTTGGGTAATAGTTTACAAGATTACTGTTGTTCAAGTCATACAAGGTAGTAAGTTGACTCATGTTGGCAAACGATGAATTGGTCAAGGTGCTGATTTTATTGTTACTCAGATCTCTGAAACAAAAACACATGGAGACCATCAAATCAGTTCACCAATGTCTGAAAATGAATGTCATTCAAAAAAGACAACAATTTAAGAGAGTTAGAAGAAAAGCAAGAGGAAATTCTCAAAGAATGAAGAGATACATACACCAGCTGCAGATTTTTGTAGGTGGAGAGCTCTTTTGGCACGATGCTGAACTGATTTCCATCCAAGTACCTGCAGACAGGAACTCACATTACTTTATGATATTCTTGTATACCATACCACATTGTGTCATCTCATCTGTACAATAGACTATGCTTGCTGGATCCTCTTTTGTGTATGAAAGGAATAGTTTCACCCAAAAGTGAATATTATATCATAATTTATCCACCCTCACGTCGTTCCAAACCTGCCACTGGTCTATAGTGGCCAGAGGCTGTCAAGCTCCAAAAAATGGCAAAATAGCATAATAAAATTATCATAAAAGTAATCAATACGACATGAGCATTACAGTATATTCTTCATGATATAAGTCTTCTGAAGCTTTGTGTATGGAAAACACCAATACTTCAAACAGACCAAAATTCAAACTTGGGGCATCGTGATCCAGACTGATCTCACTGTGAATTCGGCAACAGTAGGTTGAAAGTTCTTCAGCTGAAATCGATCTGTTCTTACTAAAATTCAAACCACTGCCCAAAGTGGCCAAAGCTGGAAATCTAACACCTTATGCTAACCAGACGTGATGCAATAATATACCAGCGACAAGCAATCTGTCTGTACACACTAGACGCGATGTGACACCGTGAATACCAACTACCAAAAATAGAATGGCCTGTCGCTCGTCACTTCGCTGTTGTGGCTAGTTACGACAAAAACTCTGATTAACATGTTGTGGCATCGCATCTGGTTAAGACATGGTGTTTGAGGGAAAATGGAACCTCAAAACCACTCTCATCAACATGTGAAAGCAATTACTTCCTGGTTTCTGTGAGGCCAGGACCTGGGTCTCGGTGGCTGCTTGCGCACCACGCTGTCAGTAGCACAACAGGAAAAATTAAACTTAATTGAACTAATGCAAAATTGTATGACAGGAGATGACACTTGTCAGTAAATCAGCAGAATTTCATTGGTATATTCGGTAGCAACATGGCAACTTCCTGTGTGATCGGTTATGAGACATGTAAGAAACAAATGGCATTTTCCATCATTGCCACTAAACCTGACAAGATTTGTCTCCACATATGCTAACATAAATGCTAATGGCCACAACAGAGGGCAAAAATGTTTGTGATCAACAAAGAACTTCTCCTTTTGTACTCCACAGAAGAAAGAAAACAAAAAATCATAGATGTTGTAACATGAGGGTGAGTAAATGTTAACAGAATTTAAATTTTTGGGTGATCTATTCCTTTAAAATTTGGCCAACAATTGTATGTACCCGGAGGAATGTGGGATGTCTGGTCTTACTGAATACAGACAGTATGTGCAAGAATTGTCTGTAAGTTGTGTGTGTGTGTGTGTGTGTGTGTGTGTTTCACTATGCTGCACAGGAAGGTTGTGTCTTCTGTCCCTCTTTTAGTGTGTAATTGACTTACCGAGTACACAGTATATGTGAAATACTGCCGGCCATTTAACAAATGTGACAAAGCCCTTCTCAGCACCTGGTCAAGGGGGCTGTTTGGGGTAATGACAGGGTGAGATCAGAGCACACCTGGAAATAGCTCTAGAAATCAGTGAGAGCACTGGCCAAATGATAAGTTTTCACACACTGCAGGCATCCGGTGAGTGCGTCTGTGTGTACGCAGATGTGAGGCAAATCGGAAAAAACCTCCTTCTTTTGGAAAAACAATCCATACATACGTAAATTAAGTATTAATTTTTAAAATTCTAATAATGCAAAAAGTTTTCTATTAGGGGTAGGTTTAGGGTGTGGGTTAGAGTTAGTTTATAGTAATTGTAGCCAGCTTTATATAGAAACAACAGAAGTCTATGGTATGTCCCCATTTATGTCCTGAGCAAACATGTGTGTGTTTGTGTGTGTGTGTGTGTGTGTGTGAGAAAGACAGAGAGTTGTCACGCCCACTTAAAATGACACTCATTACAGTCTTGCTGCATTACATACAAAGTCAACATGGTAACACTTTATTTTAAGGATCAGAAATTAGACAGTAATTAATGACAAATAACTGCACATGTAAGTAACTAGTTATGGACTTGTTGTGTCAGAGTTTTCTGCTTTAATGTTTTATTTTGGCCACTAGAGGCCCTCATTGTATTTCATTTCAGTTTCCCGCCATTTTATCATGTGTTATTGTTTTCACCTGTGACTCCTTCTGGACTGTGTATTTAAGTTGTTCACTTCCTTTATTTCTTTGCTTGGTTATTGATGTTCCTAGCCAGTTACTGCCGTAAGTTTTCTCTAGTTCCAAGTACTAAACTTTGTAAGCCTTTTTGTTTGTTCTTTCCCTGTGTTTATTTTTTGCTGTTTTTTGATGTCTTTTTCCTGAGTTTTTTGGAGATTATTTTTCCTTCTTTCAGATCCTTTTCTGGACTAAAGATTTTTCTGTTTTTTTTTGTGCTTGTCAGTAGGAAATTGTGGCTCAGTGGTAGAAATTGAGAATCTTGCACCAGAGACCTAAGTTTGATTCCCGGCTCTGACATGTTGGGCATTTATGAGGCCTTTGTAGGCTGATTTCTTATAGCCTTAAAATCCATTTACATTTTTTGGTAAATGGACGTATTAGCTAAAAACAAAATATAACAATAGAAAATATACAAAAAATTATTAGGTTAAAACATTGGTTACCAGTAGCTAGTATTGTGCAAATTACATCTTTTATAGGTTCTCAGTACACTGTGTGAATGTGCAGCTTATAGGTCTAAATATAAATATAGAATGTGCGTTTCAATAAAGCTATTAAAATAAGCTGGAAGGTACAGTGCTATTATACAAAACTGAAGACAGTAGTTATTCTCCATTTTTGTGTTGTGTTGTAGCTGAGTTTGCTTTTCAGCTCTTTTAAATGCCTTTGTTAAAATATGCATTCCATATTTATTTTCACAGTGTACTGGGAACCTATAAATGATGTAATCTGCACAATACTAGCTATTGGTAACCTATGTTTTAACCTAGTAATTGTATTGTTAGGAAAACTATGTAAAGAGGCTGTAAGGCAAGAATAAGGATTCAGCCAATACAGACATAATAAATGCTTTATAATGCCAAACAAGTCAATAACTTGTCATATACAAGTGCAATTATTAGTCATTAATTACTGTCTAATTTCTGATCCCTAAAATGAAGCTTACCAAAAACTCATTTCACCACTTCCCCCCTTCACTAATCATGATGTAGCCAAACTTAGGTGTTAACATACCCCCCCTCCTCCCTAGACAGATAGCATGGATGATTTGCCCCGTATGCCCAAACATTGCAGTTACCGGCTGGTCTGTAATTAAGTTGATTGTTTTTATTGTCTGCGCAGACCGTGCAAACATGCCATGATGTGTTTGATATCTGGGAATTCCTGGCTTTCTCCTCGTGCTTGGTTCTTTTGGAATCATGCAGTTTGGGTCACCCGTTTCCTTCGTTGTTTTAAGTGAATCAAGGTATGTATGTGTGCAGTGGGAATGCGCACTATATTTGTAAAATCTCTGTCTGTAACTGAGCCTGTGTTCCGTAGCTGGAAGTGTGTGATGGTGTTCCATAGCACGCAGATCTTTTGTGTGTGTTGCTCCAGCACCGTAAGTATGAGTTTAATACGGTGTGTTGCAATCACAGTGTTTGGTTTAATGTTTGTTTTAATGTGTGTGTGTGTGTGTGTGTGTGTGTGGGTTAGAGTGGTGTTTCTCTGGCATCTACAGCCTTTAAGGGAACACGGATCCAGGCTGCGCTGCTGTTTTGTCCTTGTTGGGGTTTTGTTTGTTCTTGGTGTTTTTTTTTGTGGTCTTATGATGTTTGTTTTGAATTTGGTTGTATAAAGGTAATTAATTTGGTATTGTGGAATTGTTTTTGTATATTGTGTTATTTGTTTGTCAGCCCAAATAGTGCTCAATTTTCTGCTACTTTGACGGAGCAGTTTGGTTTGTGGAGTCACCAATGGTGGTAATGTGAATTATTCTTTTGTTGTTGTTTGCTTGTTTTTGGAGTGAGGTTATTAATCAATAACTTTTAATATCCATCTCATTTTAGGGAGTGCTGTGGGTCTGCCCCAAAGGAGGCTAATTAGAGGGTATTTTGGCCCCTTCCCCCATCATGGTGTGCTGCGAGATTCACCTTTTGAATACAAGTTTATTTGGTTGTGTAGCGTGGGGCACTAATGTGAGTAGGGCGTGGTCCTCTCTTTCTTTGGGTTGGTCTGGGGACCTTCCTTTTTAAGTGCTCTCGCCTATCTAGGGGTTGGCCACAGTTCGTTCTCAGCTCCAAAGCAATTAATTTTATTCTGTGTAATTGTTTGCAGGTAATTAAAAGGTATTGGAATGTATTGAGTGCTTCATCGGTGACTCCTGATGTTTTAAAAAATAAATGTATATTGTTGATTTTCTAAACCGTCTCCGGTATAACGAACCTCTGTTTTAGTTTAAATCCTTGGGTGAGAGTCCCTAGGTGGCGTAGTTGGCTACATTCACAGTTTAGTGAATCTCTCTCTCTCTCTCCTTCAGCTCTCAGTCCCTCCCCCAACCCCCCCCTCGTGCCACAATGAGAGTTCTGACATTTATCTCTTTATCTTTGCTTTTACCTTTTTGTGTTTATAGCTAAACAGATGCTACAATAAAGATAAGCACAGAGTAAAAGGCAAAAACCTGACTTCCTGCTTGTCTGTATTTCAACTATTGATTAATAGCTATGTGGCATCCTGTAACACCAGCTGGGAGAAGGCAACAAGCAATCTCTACCATGTTAATCTTTTATATGAAACTCAGCAAAAAAAAGAAATGTGCTCATTTTCAACTGCTTTTATTTTCAGCAAACTTAATGTGTAAATATTTGTCTGAACATAAAAAGATTCAACAACTAAGGCATAAACTGAACAAGTTTCACAGACATGTGACTAACAGAAATTGAAAAATGTGTCTCTGAACAAAGGGGGGGACTGTTAACAAAAGTAACAGTCAGTATCTGGTGTGGCCACCAGCTGCATTAAGTACTGCAGTGCATCTCCTCCTCATGGACTGCACCAGATTTGCCAGTTCTTGCTGTGAGATGTTACCCCACTCTTCCACCAAGGCACTTGCAAGTTCCCGGACATTTCTGGGAGGAATGGCCCTAGCCCTCACCCTCCGATCCAACAGGTCCCAGACGTGCTCAATGGGATTGAGATCTGGGCTCTTCGCTGGCCATGGCAGAACACTGACATTCCTGTCTTGCAGGAAATCACGCACAGAACGAGCAGTATGGCTGGTGGCATTGTCATGATGGAGGGTCATGTCAGGATGAGCCTGCAGTAAGGGTACCACATGAGGGAGGAGGAAGTCTTCCCTGTAGCGCACAGTCCGATGATGCTGTGACACACCGCCCCAGACCACGACGGACCCTCCACCTCCAAATCTATCCCGCCCCAGAATACAGGCCTCGGTGTAACGCTCATTAATTTGACAATAAATGTGAGTCCGATCATCACCCCTAGTGAGACAAAACCATGACTCATCAGTGAAGAGCACTTTTTGCCAATCCTTTCTGGTCCAGCGAAGGTGGGTTTGTGCCCATATACGACATTGTTGCTGGTGATGTCTGGTAAGGACCTGCCTTACAACAGGCCTACAAGCCCTCAGTCCAGCCTCTCTCAGCCTATTGTTGACAGTCTGAGCACTGATGGAGGGATTGTGTGTTCCTGGTGTAACTCGGGCAGTTCTTGTTGCCATCCTATACCTGTCCCGCAGGTGTGATATTCAGATGTAGTGATCCTGTTCAAGTGTTATACGTGGTCTGCCACTGCGAGGACGATCAGCTGTCCTTCCTGTCTCCCTGTAGCATTGTCTTAGGCGTCTCACAGTACGGACATTGCAATTTATTGCCCTGCAGTCCTCATGCCTCCATGCAGCATGCCTATGGCACATTCACACAGATAAGCAGGGACCCTGGGCATCTTTTGGTGTTTTTCAGAGTCAGTAGAAAGGTGTCTTTAGTGTCCTAAGTTTTTATAACTGTGGCCTTAATTGCCTACCGTCTGTAAGCTGTTAGTGTCTTAATGACTGTTCCACAGGTGCATGTTCATTAATTGTTTATGGTTCATTGAACAAGCATGGAAAACATTGTTTAAACCCTTTACAATAAAGATCTGTATAGTTAGTTAGATTTTTACAAAATTATCTTTAAAACACAGTGTCCTGAAAAAGGGACGTTTATAATCATGTCCTAACCAGCCGTGACCTTAACTAACACACACGACAACTTGTCTGTCACATTGAGTAGCGTCACCCACAGTGAAATCTCATTAGTCTAAAATCCTGCACCACATGAATGTATATTAACATCAAATATGCCCTGACTGACTATGTGTCAAGGAGAAACTCACGGAGGCAGGTATATGGACTCAGTGGGGTTTTATTGAACAGGTGAATGAAAAAGCGATGTAAACAACAGGTGAGTAAATACAGATAGAGTAGTGTTGCAAACAGCAGGTAAGTAATTTCCAGACAGGGAAATAAAGTGATGTACAGATGAATAGATAACTCACAACAGTCCTTAGATCCTTGCAGGTACCTTTGAAGAAGCAGGAGAGTCACAACACTCGACAATAACCAGAGGAGGAGATCAACAATGAGGAAAATATCCACAGAATATGACACCAGGTAAGTACTAACAGGTAAGTTAGTCAGTACTAGGAAGTCCATAGTTTCTGAGCAAACCTTGACGAGAACAGACAAAGAGTGAGTGTGAAAGCTGGAAATAAATGCAGTCCTTGATTATTCACTAATGATGTGCAGGTGCATGTGATCAAAACGAAGGGGAGAGTGAGCGCTGTGTCGACAGTGAGGGAGAGAGAGTCCAATGGATCTGTGACAGAACCCCCCCTTCCTAAAGGGCAACTCCTGGCGCCCAAAGATGGATGAGGAGGGCAGGAGGAAACTGATGACAGGGAAGGATCCAGGAGGATGATCAAGAGGAATTGGCGGATGATCCGGTGGCCAGGGAGGAGTCTGCGGATGATCAGAAGGCCAAGGAGGTGACCACAGGGCAGGGACTTGGTCAGGAGGCTTGGGAGGTGGCCATAGGGCAGAGATACGGTCAGGAGGCCTGGGAGGTGGCCACAGGGATGGGTCAGGAGGACTGGGAGGTGGCCACAGGGACAGGAGGCCTGGGAGGCGGCCACAGAGCAGGGACAGTGTCAGGAGACCTGGGAGGCGGCCACAGGGCAGGAGGCCTGGGAGGTGGCCACAGGGCAGGAACAGGGTCAGGAGGCCTGGGAGGCATCCACAGGGCAGGAACAGGGTCGTAAATTCCCCTTGTCTGAGATGTCACAGGTGACTTGGGGGGAACCAGCTGATCAGGAGGAGGAAGAGGAGCTAATGTCCTGGGTGGAGTCAGCGGAGGAGAAAGGGCCATCGTGCTGGTCAGAACCAGTGGAGGAGGAAGGGCCATCGTGCTGGACGGAACCAGCGGTGGAGGAAAGGCCATTGTGCTGGACGGAATCAGTGGAGGAGGAAGGGCAATAGGCAGATCCGGAAGCGGAACAACAGTCGTAGGAGGTGGAGTATCTGGGTTTGAGGACAGAGCCGAGGAAGACTCAGAGGGCAGAGCTGAGGGAGGCTTGACAAAACAGGCAGAGCAACAGGAGTAGTGATTGGAGATTTAGGAGGCGGAGTTTGTGGTGAAGCGGGCTGAGCCATAGGAGCTGGAGTTTCTAGTGTTAAAGGCGGAGCCGTGGAAGATTCTGGGGGCGGAGCCGTGGAGGGCTCGATGAAGGCAAGTGGAGCCAGGAGAGGTTCGACGGGCAGAGCTAAGGAAGGCGGAGCCAGGAGATGCCCGAAGGGTGGAACCACGGAATGCAAAGCCATGAAAGGCTCGAGGGGCGGAGCCAAGGAAGGCAGAGCCAGGAGATGCCCGACGGGCGGAACCATGGAAGGCAGAGCCATGGAAGGCTCGAGGAGCGGAGCCAAGGAAGGTGGAGCCAGGGAAGTCTTGAGGGATGAAGCCACGGTAGGCGGAGCCATGGCAGGCTCGGGGGGTGGAGCCATGGGAGGCTCAAAGTGCGGAGCTATGGAAGGCAGAGCCATGGGAGGCTCGAGGGGCGGAGCCAGGGAAGGCAGAGCCATGGAAGGCTCATGTGGTGAAGCCAGGGAATGCGGAGCTATGGGAGGCTTGAAGGGCGGAGCCATGGGAGGCTCGAGGGGCCATGGAAGGCTTGGAGCAAGGAGCCATGGAAGGCATGGAGCAAGGAGCCATGGAAGGCTTGGGCGAAGGAACCATGGAAGGCTTGGAGCAAGCTGGTAGTGACTGGGAACTGATCTCCATGGATGTAAGTGCTAGCAGTGACTGGTGAGCAGGAGTTCTTTTTCTTCTCCTCCTCCGGACAGCTGGAAGTGCTGTTGTGAGAATGGTCGAGGCTAGAGGCATTGGTTCTGGGACGGTCGAGGCTACAGGCGTCAGCTCTGGGACGGTTGAGGCTACAGGCGTCGGCTCTGGGACGGTTGAGGCTACAGGCGTCGGCTCTGGGACGGTCGAGGCTACAGGCGTCGGCTCTGGGACGGTTGAGGCTACAGTCGTCGGCTCTGGCTCATTAACCGTGGCAGGCATGGGCGCTGGCTCGTTTACCGTGGCAGGCATGGGTGCTGGCTTGTTTACCATGGCAGGCATGGGCATCGGTAGCAGCCCGGGGTTCCCGCCATAACCCACAGTGTAAGGGGAGAATGTGACCTCCATGGTCGTTGCCGTCGACCACGGCGGGGAATCGGCCACTGGAGCTTTGAGAGGCGCACTCTTGGCGCACTAGATCTGCGAAGCTGCTGCTGCTGTAGTAGGAAGACTTGCTACTGCTATAATATACATAGACACACTATATTGAGCATGTAAGACATACTGCCGCACAATTAGACATGCATACATTCCCTTGAAGCACATCTAGACGGGTGATGCTGGGGAGGAGGAGGCTTTCAGAGAAAAAATGGCTAATGTGCAAACAACTGAGCAATTTGAATATTTGACAAAGAGAGAGTACACAAGTTGATTGACTAACAGATTGCACCTATCCATTTATACCATGTGTGATGATTGGCTTAACAGATTATTTGTCAAGGTCCTATCAGCTTGTGCCATGTAGAGTTTCATGACTGAACTTTAAATAATTTGTGTTATGGTTTGGACTCACAGCTCCGTGACGTTGCGAGGAATGCCTTTGGGTAAGACCTGCAGATGTTTGTTGCTACAGCGCACCACCGTCTCCAGACAGGTACACTCGCTGGGACACTGGACGGGTGGCGTACAGCTCACTTCCTCATGACCTGCCCACAGGAAATACAAACAGATTAATAACAAAGTAAACAAATCTGTAGGAATGTTAAAGAAAGACATAGAGAGATAAATCATAAGAAAATGTAAGTGCTAAGATGATGTAAAAAATGAAAGAAAATGTAAGATGATTCATATAATCTATAAAGGGCTGTGGCTGGTTTGGCTCTAATATGGCCTCTAAGGCCAAAAAGGTCCAATATCAGATGTAATTATGGGGTTGGCAGAGTGAATACAAGGATGAACAGACTGAAGTGTGTTTAGATCAGAAAAACAAGTAAAAGGTAGAGAGAAAAAGGCAGAGACCCAGCCAAGACTAACAGTTGACACAAGGGAAGCGTCTATTATTGGTGGGTGTATAACTCTTACTATTTCGTACAAATAAAGGAAATCGCCACCTCATACTATAGTGACAAATTCTCGTGAGTTCGGGTTGGGTAAAAATGCCTATCATCTTTCTGAGTCAAATAACTTAAACTAGAATCTGAATAAACTCTCTTTAGTTCACAGTGACTGATAAAAATCATTTACCTTCTTCACAGCGGAAATCAGGTAATGCCACGTCCTGCAGGGGAATCTCCTTGAGAAACGCTGGTCGCTGGCAGCGTGGGTTTCCTGTGACGATTTTGCGGTTCTTCAGCCAGTTGCTCAGCCATGCCAGATGACAGTTACAATTAAAGGGGTTGGCAAGAAGGTTTCTGCCACACACAAAAAAGATTTGAATGAGCTCCAGCCATGTCTAACTCATCCTAAACAGCAAATAAATATTTCCATGGAACACCTAAGGAAATAACTAAGAACAAGGAACTGTGTGTGCTTTTCATGTAGCACATTCTGTGATTTGGATGTTAATACTGTAGGAGTATTGCATAGCTTAAATACAGTACGTAGCTGGCCCTTCTCATGAAACGGTAATATCTGTGTGTCATTTCTGTTTACATGACTTACTACTAACATAAAGAATGGTTCGAAAAGAAGTTTCTCCTGCAGTCTTTACAGTATTTCATTCAATTATATTAACATTTATATTAGCCTCGTCACGCACAATATTTCAACTGCAGTATGGGAAAAATAACAGAGATCTATTTTTACAGTTGTTTGGCACAAAGTTCAAAAATACTGACTGAATATTGGTGAAGTGGTGTGATGGGATGATATATGCTAGTGAAAACTGTTATTTTCCATTTTTGCAATGGAAAAACAAATATTTTAAAAAGAACAGGATTGGCCCAACAACAGGTTTATTTTTCAATAGAGCACAACAGTCCAGTTCCGGAAAGTAAAAATGCAGTTTATTTTTTCCATTGGTGTATTGATTTTAAACTGATAAACCTCTAATGACAGACTTACCGTGAGCTCTGAAGTTGTTAATCAACGATATATGCTTCTGTTGAACCCACCAGTATGTTATTTCAACAAATAAATTTTAATCGTGTTTAATAGCAGAATTTCCTGAAGAAAAACTATGATCCTGAAGATATTGATCCACTAATCAGAGAATCACGGCAAACAAAGCACACGGAAGGAGCTCTGCAGAGACCACCCACTCGCAATTCGCATCATGAACACTCTCAAACTACTTATATATTTGCAAATATCTGAATATTTTGCAACAAACTTAAATGCATTATTTCTATACTTATAATTAACAGCTTTGAATCTATAGCTTTTTACTTTTCCGTCGTTTTAAATTAGATTATATAATTCAAAATAGCCCCTTTCACAAATACTACCTGGTAAACTATAGTAAAATTGTTTGATTGCCTTTACTGGTAAATGTACCACATCTGCTATTTACACATGCAATGGTTTCTGTCTTTTTTTATTTATTTTTATTTTGTGATCATTGACATCAGCACCAAAATGGCATTCAACTCTAATGTAGTTAGTTATTTTATCAGCTGACAAATTTCTTTGCACTTAAAGACTGGATTACACTACACCATTTCTGTACAATCTGTACAGAATCTAAAAATACTAGGCATCATACACATACCGGTTATGCAAATGGGTACAGACAAAAATTGTGCATCACACACTAAAAGACTGTGAATCACTCCTGCTGTCAAGTCGATCCGATAATAAACTGTGAAAACACATGCCCCCGTTCTAGGAGACGAATGACAAATATAAACAAACAGAAGTACGGGAGTGTTGCTGTTGATGTGGCTGGTACTCTAGTGTTAAATATTTTCTCCACTTTGAGCGATTGTTTGCAATCTCCATTTCTTCATGGTCGAGTGTTGTGGCCTCATGCGCTTGATTTCCATTGCCTGCTCACCATATGACTTCATATTTGAGGCGTGAAACATCATACACTACGAGATTAACACTATGCTCTAAATATCAAATTTTTATACCCTCTGACTAAATCAAATAATTTCACTGTCTGTCCAATTTGATGAAATTTTTTGACTCCAGAGCAACTGAATCTTCTTCGTCTTACATCAGTGCGTCCTGACCTTATTCAAACCGTTAATCTTACGACTCACACATCGCATCAAAACTGAACTTTTCTGGTAATTTTACAACTTCTCGTTCAGGGAAATTTCCAGTGCGAATTTTACCTGTGTTTTCGAACGAGGTGTGTTCTAAACACGTGACCTTTAAACTGAAAATTGCGAGTCATTTTCTGGAAAAGGCTATATGTGTGAAAGCAGCTAGATTCATGGGATTGTAGTTTATTCCCTCATTAAAGATGTATAGTACACAGACTTGTACCTTTGTCTTTTTGTTTAATTTTCAAATAATTTTTTGCCTCAAACCAAAGTTTGTAATGTTGTGATTCACCTCAGAGCTGGTTGGTTTGGTTCATGGCTTTCAACTCTTTATGAAGGATTTTATGAAATCCCTATAGAAAATATGAATGTGAAAAGTAATTCCAGAAACAAGAAGGCTGACATTAGATTGTGTGATTTATTTCAAGGAATACCAAAACTGAGTGATCCTACTACAATTTATGTAGTTATCTATTCAGATTCCATAACCTGCTGTGGCAGGGTTAAAATAAGGTTTAGTAACAATAAAATAACTTTTGACACACTGAAATGCTGTAACCACATATTTAGGATTGGGGGAAATCATTTAAGAATCATCCTTGAAAAAACATATTTATAAAACCATTTTTATGGTTTTATGTATGACTACTAATCTTAATATAGATTGGTTCACCAATAACCTTTTCAAATGTAGCAATAGAGAATACCGAATTCCTGAGAACAGCCCAGCTCTTACAGGAAACATCTGTCTCTAACTGCCAAGAATAAGAGAGGCTCAGGACCCATACGCAGAGTTAAAATAAATGAATTTATTTATACAAACAAAAGGGCAAAAATCAAACCAAAACTCCCACAAGGGGGAAAAACAATAAAGGAAGTAATCCAGGCTGGGGAAGAAGATAAACGGGGCACAGGACTGACCGGACCAAACAGAACAGACAAACTATTCAAACTACTGAGAGTTCATGCTGCCAAGATGACATACGTGCGATGCACCCACGTCAATAACAGATAGACATGAAGCGCAAGTGTCCGGATCCCGACACAGACCGAAACCGAACCAGACAGGAAGTCAGGATCCAGACACCATGCTCCTGACATGAAACAAGAAAGACTGAGGAGCGCATGGCAGGGAATATAACCAAAACCGTGCACTCACACAAAGACAGACAACGAAAAATGGGACAGACATGGAACGATGATGCCACGATCCTGCCAGAAAAAAACCCAGACTAACACAGTGACAGGACCATGACAGTACCCCACCAAAGGGACACCTCCCGGCATTCCAAAAAGGGAACATTAAACAATACACAAGACAGACAAACGAGCACTAACATAAAGCAGAAAGCACAAAAGAAAGGAAGGGAAGGGAAACCAGGGAGGTAATTTAAGGAAAAGGGTGGGGTCTGGCGGCCTGGGAGGAGGTCTTGGGGTGAAGGTGGGGTCTGGCAGCCTGGGAGGAGGCTTCAGGACAGAGGCAGGGTCTGGCGGCCTGGGAGGAGGCCTCAGGGCAGAGGTGGGGTCTGGCGAAATGGGAGGAGGCCTCAGGGCAGACGTGGGGTCTGGCAGTCTGGGAGGTGGCCTCAGGGTAGAGGCAGGGTCTGGTGGTTTGAGAGGTGGCCTCAGGGCAGAGAGGACAGAGTACTGGGTGGTAGCCGTTGGACAGGGGTCAGAGGACTGGGCGGAGGCCACTGAACAGGGTTCAGGAGGGAACGGCTCAGGGGGCAGAGCCGTGGAAGGCTTGGGTACTGGCCACGGCAGAGGAACGGCCTCTGTGGCCATGAAAAACAGCAGAGACTGGAGAATGGCCTCCGTGGCTGTGAGAACTGGCAGGGAAGGGGGAACGGCCTCCATGGCATGGGCACTGGCAATGACAGGGGAATG
Organism: Myxocyprinus asiaticus; assembly: GCF_019703515.2. Taxonomy (NCBI): domain Eukaryota; kingdom Metazoa; phylum Chordata; class Actinopteri; order Cypriniformes; family Catostomidae; genus Myxocyprinus; species Myxocyprinus asiaticus. The sequence continues at coordinate 47,122,328 of NC_059364.1, read as the reverse complement.
ACCTCCTTGGTCATGAGCACTGGCAGTGACTGGGGAATGGCCTCCATGGCTGGGAGCACTGGCAGCAACTGGGGAATGGCCTCCGTGGCCAGGAGCGCTGGCAGCAACTGGGGAACAGCCTCCATGGCTGGGAGTGCTGGCAGCAATTGGGGAACAGGAGCCCTTCTACTCCTCCTCTTCTTGGCGGCTTGGAGCACTGCTGTTAAAGTGGCCATCATGACTGAGGACGCTGGCACTGGGACGGCCGAGGCTTCAGGCACTGGCTCTGGGATGGATGAGGCTTCAGACGCCGGCTCTGGGACGGACAAGGCTTCAGACGCTGGCTCTGGGATGGACAATGCTTAAGATGCTGGCTCTGGGACAGATGAGGCTTTAGGAACTGGCTCATTGACTGTGGCAGGCGTGGACAGTGACTCGTTGGCCGTGGCAGGCTTGGGCGCTGGCTCGTTGGCCGTGGCAGGCGTGGGTGTTGGCTCATTGGCCGTGGCAGGTGTGGACACTAGCTCGTTGGCAGTGGCAGGCGTGGGCACTAGCTTATTGGCTGTGGAAGGTGTGGGTGCTAGCTCATTGGCCGTGGCAGGCGTGGGCGCTGGCAGCAGCAGCAGGGAAATGATCTCCGTGGCCATGGGCGCTTGCAGTGGGAGGGGAATGGCCTCCGTGGCCATGGGCACTGACAGCAGCAGGGGAACGGACTCCGTGGCCACTGACAGTGGCAAGGGAATGGCCTCTGTGGCCGTGGGTGCTGACAGCGGCATGGGAATGGCCTCTGTGGCTGTGGGTGCTGACAGCGGCAGGGCAATGGCTTCAGTGGCCATTGTCAGCGACTGAGGAGCGGGTGCCCTCCTCCTCTTCTGGGCGGAGGGAAATACTGCTGCTGTAGCAGCATCCGCCTCCTGGTGGTCAGCAGCAGTGGGCTCGATGGAGGCGTCCACTTCTGTGTGGGAGGTGCCCTTGTCCTTGGTTTGTGATGAGGATTGGAAGTCCCCTGAGGCACAGGCCGTGATATTCTCCTCCCATTTAAGGGCAAACCTGACTGCCTCGGGAAACTGCAAAATCCTCACCTCGTTCTGGGACAATGGATCTAATGTGCTCATTCAGACCTGCCCAAAAGAGATCAATTAGGCAGGTCTGATCATATCCCAGACCCGAGGACAATGATAAAAATTCAAGGGCATACCCCCACATGGACTTATCATCCTGCCGTAGCCCGTAAACTGCACGCTGACGACCAGTTGAAATAAAATCTCAGCTGGGTCCATCTTGGCCAGTTCATAATGTCAACAATAAGAGATGCTCAGGACCCAAACGCAGAGTTAAAATAAATGAATACATTATTACAAACTAAAAGGGCAAAAATCAAACCAAAACTCCCACAAGAGGGAAAAACAAACATAAACAACCCCGTAGGGGAAAAACAACAAAGGAAGTAATCCGGGCTGGGGAAGAAGGTAAACAAAGCACAGGACCGACCGGACCAAACAGGAACAAGGTAGGGGAACAGGACCGACAAGGAATGTGATCAAAAACACACACAGAACTGACTAGATCACAAGACAAACTGGAACTGGACAGCACATTTGAGGAGACTAAAATAGGGAGAGAAATCAAATGGCTTAACAGGGGACAGGTGAGACAAATTAACTAATAATAAGCAAACAAGGAGGCAGGGTATGACGTAAGACAGAGAGACATGCGGCTATACAGAAACAAAACAAAGCCACGTGCTCTCACAAGACAACAAAACACCCGAATGGCATGAACGCATATCGCCAAGACAATAAGGCAATATACGCCCATACCAACTAGCAAACAAGATGGGAGAATGTGTAGCAACGGCAAACAAAGTGATGCCACGCATTCTCACACTAAACGAAACCTGAGCATACATCGTGAGGCAAACGCAGTGCGATGCACGCAACAGCTGACAAAAACAAGACAGGACACCTGTGCGAGAGTTCGGCCACACACACACCCGTCCACCACTTAGACCAAAGTGAACTAACCTCAGCACAACATGAAGACAGCTCACGACCTGGGCACACAACGCAATTCGAGCGCGAAGCGAGGCACACCTGTGTTCGCGAGAGACAGACAAACTATTGACACGAATGCATGCTGCCAAGATGACATACGCGTGATGCACCCATGTCAATAACAGACAGACATGGAGCACGAGTGTCTGGATCCCAACACAGACCGAAACCAAACCAGAAAGGAAGTCAGGATCCAGATACCATGCTCCCGACATGAAACAAGACAGACCGAAGAGCGCATATCAGGGAATACAACTGAAACTGTGCGCTCACACAAAGACAGACAACGAAACACGAGACAGATATGGGACGATGATGCCATGGTCCTGTCATACAAAAACCCAGACTGGCAGAGTGACAGGACCATGACACTAACACCACATGCTAAACCCTTTATTAGGATTTCGGCCAATGTATGGACAGAAAATGCAGCATATTGGCTCATACAGGGTTGAGAGGCTCTGGAGCGTGTCAAAGGCTCCGGGAGTGATGGTCGTCAACGCGTTGTCGAAGAGGGACAGCAGACGGACATTGTGCAAGCCAGTGAAACTGTTGTTGTGAATGCAGCTGATTCTATTGTTTCGCAGCATTCTAGAAAAGAGACAAAAGGGTTGTGAAGATGCAAAGTTGAATTCAGATAATTTGTATTTCACATGATAGCTGAAAGTTTGTATTAGACTGAAATTGAGCTCACAGCATCCGCAGGCCGTCCAGACCTCTGAACATGGCACTCTGTACTGAGTCCAGCTGGTTAGCTGTCAGGTGCAGTTCATTGACAGAAGAAGCCCCCTCAAATGCCCCGTCTTCTATCTCAGAGATCTTATTGTTGCTGAGGTTTCTATAGGTTACATGACAGCTTCAGTAGAGCATCATAAGCAGCACATAAGCTCACAAAACCCGACAACATCACTTACATTTTCTTAAGGTGTGAAAGCGTCTTGAATACACCTGTGGCTTCTATACTTGTGATCTCGTTATTGTTGAGACGACTAAACATAAAGTGAAACAGCAGAATGAGAGGAAGGAACATTACAATATATTATTTGAGCAGATAGAGGTTGTGTCTGGACATATGACAGCGTATGATATAGATTGGTTGTCTTACAGTTCAGTGGTGGACCCAGGGATGTGCTCAGGGATTCGGCTCATTCGCAGATTCGAGCAGTCCACCACGTTAGACTCACAGCGGCATTTGGCTGGGCAGACTGGGTCATTATTACAGTCACTATTTAGTCTGCTGTCCTCAGTTCCTACAGGAAAAACAATGAAATGACAGTCAATGAAGATCAACAGGAAGATATTCATGGATCAAGAGCCATTCAAACAGGATGAGACATGATTAGGAAAATGGCAAAGACCTTAAAAAATAGACAGTGGCAGCAGGCATTTATTGAATGAGTGTTGAATAATTAAAATACATTTACAGTTCATGAGAAGCCAGGTAGTGTTTTCAAAACTGGTCAAAGTGCTCTCAGCTCACATTTCCCATCCATGTTGCGAATTTAATCAAATAAATCAGCATTTTCATCCCATGTGTTCAAGAGAACAAAATTGTCACTTCTGGGAAAATTGGTGTAAAATAGAAATGAAAATGGAAAATGAAGCCACTCTGACTCTTTTGTTAAATGTAATGAATTACTTGCGAATTAGAATTAGAGAATGCAGAAAAAAGGCTCAGATGAACTTCATGTTTGCTAGCATTAAGTGGCAGATGCCTTATGTCTGGGTTACACATTTCTTGGAGGATATAATAGCCAATAATTTTGATGACAGGCTTAGGCATTTCAGAATAACTATGGCAACATTTGAGATGCTATGCAAGGATATTGATGATATTCTCTAAGCAAATTACTTTTTTAATACGCATCTACTCTATATATTTTTATATTAATTCTATAGGAAAATATTCGGTACATTTTCCATCGCACGTCTTCCTCTCAAATTAAAAAAATTATCCATCTCAAGCATGTGTATAAGTTTTTATGCGCATTTTGGAAACTTTATTCGCATCTTAGTGTTTCATCCATAATTTCAAAACATAATTTCAGCCCTTTAAGAAGTATTTCCCCAAAGCCATCGACAGTGTTGCCTAAAATTCATTGCACTGGGAAAAAATTTAATTTATTGATAAAAAAATTATAATTGACACCAGCCCATGTTGGACATACCTTTCTAACTCCAGTAAAAAGTTCCTCTTATTTTTCTTTTCTTTTTACTTTGTAGAAGTTGCTAGAACTCTGATGTATATTTACAATAGATTCAAAGAGGTCAGATCCTGGAATTCTCCTCACCATCTGAATATTCCAGTTTTCAAGACTTCAGACATCTCTAACAAATTGATGGAAATCTGTAACAAAATCTTGCAATTTTCAAAACATCTTATCTTAGATATATGTGCTGTGAGTGGGGGACAGAGACAGATGTAGAGATGGCTGGAGCAGTAGAAGGATTTTATGGTCTAGGTTTTATTATAGGCCTGTGCCTTTGGACTATCTATTATTCATTGAATAAAACACTGAACTCCAGGACAAGACTAAAAGACACTCTCCCTTTTCATGACATTCTTCATTCTCTAGAGAATACGCTTATCTCTTTTCCTCTCTTCATCTATTTATTTATCTTTTGGCTTTTGTTTTTACTCAAACAATTTCCTTTAAAAAAAAATCTTAATTTCAGTTTATTAAACACAGAAAAGGTTTCAGGTCAAACATACAGTACTCACCTGGGATAACGTATTGCTCTTTGGCTGTGATGGAGACACAAGCAGAAATAAATGACAGCTTAAGATGCAGTATAGTTCCAGGATTGTTAATGTTATGTTTTTCATACAGTTGAAGAACATTAGCATGTAACATCTAAAGATTACATAAATAAATGGTCTGTATCTCAAGCACTAGAAGAGAGAACAGCGCTAAGTCGTATGCACTGAAGCAACTTGCCAGAAACAACGGTTTAAAATTTACAAGATAGTGTTAGGCCTAATGTACTCAGATAGGAGACAAAGGCAGGCCTACATACAGTCATAAAGCCTGACTGCAGCCTGTAGGAACACTCAAAGCCTGATAACACAAACAGCGCCAAAATCAAACAAAGGGAGTCCAAAACAGACTACAGATCCGATCAAGCCTTGCTCACTTTACACACATGTGTGAAATTCTGAAGGATCGAACTCTCAACACCTATTGGATGAAACGCATGACAGAATGTGTCCCTCAACCATGATATCATCGAGAATATAAAACCCAGGAGATTCCTCCCAAGCTTTGCTTCCAGAGACAGTATGAGCCACGTATAGTTGCAGCCCTGCTGCTCCCAGGTGTAGCTTCTTTGCCCAAGGAAGTATCGTACATACCTGAACTTTGGCCATACAATCTCCATTTAGCTGGACGAGCCGAGATTTCTCCATGTTCCACAAGCATGCTAACAGATCCAAAGGAGACCGCTGAGCAATCCGCGTCTCACCCTTTTGCCTGCAGAAGTGAAGAAAGAAGATTTCTCTTCCTTCTTCAACCGAGTCGACTTCGCTGATATCTCCAGCAACCCGCTGAGAATCAGCCGCCGTATTGCCCGCTGATTGAGGAAATGGCCTCCCGTCATCACCCGAGCTTTGAGGAAACGAGTTGGAGTCAAACGACAGACGAAAACACATTCTGCCCACATCCTCACGCGACTCAAGTAAAAGGTTTACGTCTGGGCAGAGATAGATTATTATAGTGTGTTATTCTTGTGTATCAAGGTTATTGCTTGTACAGTTTACAGACCGCCGAGTCCACTCATTGCTGCTAATAATACTCAAGGTATTAATGTAACTTACTGTTACCACGAATGAGAATTGCTGTGTTGTCATCCAACCATGTTGGGCTGTTTGTGCATTTCCGCCATCGCAGGTGAGACCGGCACACTGAGTTTATCCATTAAAGAACCAACGACCGTGGCAGATGGATTACGAGCCGTTCACCATGTCTCTGAGTGATAAAACTAACAGTGCCTTCTCTCCCACGATCGCTAAAACCGGCTTCGGTGCGTCACTCTGTTCTCTCTCTCTCTCGTTCTAACCGCACACACACACGACCCCTCACGAACATATCCACACACACATTTGGCGAGCAGATAACTTGGCGATAGAGCCTAGCTTTGTCCATAAGTTATCGTACCAGCAGAGACACGTGTTAAACGGGCAGACACCATTAACCAGTCTCTCCACCCACATTCGCAGCCATATTCTCTGGCCGGAAACCTTGCGTGATGTACTCTCCATGAGAGCCACGTCCGCCATTTTGTGCCCTCCTTCTCTCCTTACACACATACACACCCATTCACACACACACACACACACACACACACACACACACACACACACACACACACACACACACACACACACACATACCTTCCTCTCATGTATTATAGGCCTATCTTTTACCATATCTAATCATGTTATTGTTTAGTTTGTAGTTGGAAGTCAGAAGTTTATTGACTGCATTGTACTGATTATTAATTGATATTACTGCACCAGTAAACTTTGTTATACTTTAAAGAGAAGTGTTTTGGTATTGTTCTGTGCTTAGCATTGCTTATTCTTATTCTCATACATTCATCGTTTTATCTTTTGTCATTTTACCACGTGTTTCGGGTGTTTCTGCTTTTCTGGTGTTTCATCTGTGTGTATTTTACCTGTTACTGCTGGCGCCTAGCTCGAGTCTGTGTTTGTAGCCTGCTAGCTTTTTTTTTTAGCATTGCTTATCTATCTGTTTTCAGCTTTAATCCTTACCATCTGCCATTTTTCAGCGCGCATCGAGTTTTCCCCTGCATTATTATCTTATCGCAATTCAGCTGCATGAATTTTCCACATGCATCCGCTTTCTATTTTTATTGCTATTAAACTGTGCGCATTTTACAGCGCGCACCCATTTTTCTCCTCTGTGTTACACAGATTATTGCATCGATCTCAAAGCACTGCTTATCAAGAACAACCATAACAACAAACAATTGCATGAGGGATTCACATCGATCTCAAACCCTCACTGCTCAGGAACAACTAACAACAAAAATCAATTGCGATCATGGCATCTGCTCATGTTATTTCTTCCTGCATTGCATGTCACATGTTTACAATAGCTTCTTCCATCAGCAGTGAAGGATTCAAATGTGATAAATGTAAGGAATTAGTCAGGCTGACGGAGAAGTTTAATGAGTTAGAGACACGCATCCGAACATTAGTGGAGGTCAGTGAGAAAGAGAAGCCAGTAGATAGTGTTTTGGATGCAGGTAAAACAGCGAGCAACACACACACTTTGGTTCTGGCTGTGTTGAGCCCCCGCAGCAGGGCATTTGGGTGATGTCTTGGCAGCATACTCGCTCAGCAAAGCGACACCACTCTCCCGTTCCTGTTAGGATTTCTAATCGATTCTCCCCACTCAGTGATGCACCCACTGAGAATCATGTTGAAATATGCCTTAATAATTGGTGATTCTATTGAAAGGAACATGGAAATAGAGACCCCAGCCACTACTGTTAAATGCATTTCGGGTACCAGAGCATCTGACATCAGATAAAATTTGCAAGTGCTGGCTAATGCTAAATGTAGATTTTCTAAAATTGTTATTCATATCGGCACTAATGATGTCCAGCTTCGCCAGTCGGAGATCACTAGAGATAATGTTAAAGTGGTGTGTGAACTTGAAAAAACAATGTCAGACACTGTAATATGCTCTGGCCCCCTCTCTGCTTGTCGTGGTGACAAGGTTTATAGTAAATTAGTGTCACTGAATGGCTGGATGTCTGAGTAGTGTCTGGAGAACAGCATATAATTTATAGACAATTGGAAGAGTTTTTGGGGTAGATCTGACCTGCTAAAGAGAGACAGACTCCATCCCTCCAGGGAAGGTGCTGCTCTCCTCACTAGTAATTTGGCTCATAGTCTTAATAATGATAGTATTTGACTAACTGGGGCCCAGGCCATGAAGCAGACAAACTGGTTAATCCAAACATCTGCTAGCTGCCTTGAGACATCACACAGGTCACATAAATTACAACACATAGAGACTGTATCACCTAGATATCACATAAAGTCTTTGTCTGTTCCCCGAACTACCAAACATAAAATTCCACTAAATCATTTAGAAAAAAATTTGATTAAGGTCAAACTTGAACAAAACCAAAAAATTAAAAGATAAACATCATGTGAAGGTAGGGCTACTAAACATTAGATCTCTTTCTACCAAAGACCTAATTGTAAATGAAATTATTACAGATCATAGTTTGGAAGCGCTCTGTTTGACTGAAACCTAGCTTAAACTGGATGAATATATTAGTTTAAATGAATCTACTCCCCCAGGTTATTGTTATACACATGAGCCTCATCTGAACGATCGAGGAGGAGGTGTTGCTACAATTTACAGTGAAGTTTTTGGTGTTACTCAGAGGACAGGATATAAGTTTAAGTCTTTTGAACTAATAATGCTTAATGTGACACCATCAGATTTAAATAAAAAAAAGAAACTCTGTCGTCTTTTGCCCTTGCTACAGTATATAGATCACCTGGGCCATATTCTGATTTCCCTGGTAAATTTGCTTATTTTTTATCAGATCTTGTAGTTAATGTAGATAGAGCTTTAATTGTTGGTGACTTCAACATTCACATAGATAATGAAAATGACACATTGGGATTAGCATTTATCGATATTCTCAACTCTCTTGGAGTCAGACAAAATGTGACAGGACCAACTCATCACCATAATCATACACTAGATTTAATTCTGTCATATGGAGTTGATGTTGATGCTATAGAGATTTTACCACAGAGCGATGACACCTCAGATCATTACCTCATCTCTTGTATGCTTCGATCAGCTAATGTTACTCAATCTACACCATGCCATCGTTCAGGTAGAACTATTCTTTCAACCACTAAAGATAGCTTCACTAATAATCTTCCAGATCTATCTCATACACTCAGTAAGCCCCAAAGCCTAGAAGAACTTGATGAAATAACAGAAAATATAAATACAGTCTTCTCTAGCACTCTTGATAGTGTCACCCCCCCACCTTCGATTAAAGAAAATTTAAGAAAAAAGCCCTGCACCATGGTACAATGATCACACTCATGCTCTCAAGAGAGCAGCTCAGAAAATGGAGCGCAAGTGGAAGAGTATAAAATTAGAGGTATTTCGCGGTGCATGGAAGGATAGTGTCTGTAGTTACAGACAGGCACTAAAAGCTGCCAGGTCAACATATTTTAGCAAACTTATAGAAAATAACCACAACAATCCTAGGTGTTTATTCAGTACTGTGGCTAAATTGGTTAGGAATAAAGCCTCAACTGAACCTGATATTCCGTCGCAGCACAAGAGTAATGACTTCATGAATTTCTTTACTGATAAAATTGAAATAATCAGAAATAAAATTGGAATTATGCAATCATCTGTCACAGTACCTCAGAAAACAGTGTCTCATAATTTTCCTCACGTGCAACTTCAATCTTTTGCTGTCATAGTTCATGAAGAGCTAACAAACTTAATGAAACATCAAAAGCCACAACATGTATGTTAGATCCAATACCAAGAGGTATTCCCTGTAATCTCAGAACATCTTCTTAATATTATTAACTCCTCACTATTCTTAGGACATGTCCCAAGAAACTTTAAAATGGCAGTTATCAAACTGCTTATTAAGAAGCCACAACTTGATCCTGGAGAACTGTCTAATTATAGACCAATTTCAAATCTCTCGTTTATGTCAAAAATACTAGAAAAGGTAGTATCCTCCCAACTATGTTCATTTCTACAGAGAAAAAGTATGTATGTTCAATTTTAGTCAGGATTTAGGCCCTATCACAGTACGGAGACAGCACTTATCAGAGTTACAAATGACTTGCTCTTATCATCTGATCGCGGCTGCATTTCAATTCTAGTGCTTTTAGATCTTAGTGGTGCATTCGACACGATAGATCACGACATACTCTTGAATAGGCTAGAGAATTATGTTGGCATTTGTGGACTTGCATTAGCATGGTTTAGGTCCTATTTAACAGACCGCTACCACTTTGTCTATGTAAATGAGGAATTGTCAAACCAAACAAAATTAAAGTATGGAGTGCCACAGGGATCAGTTTTAGGGCCTCTGCTTTTCTCCTTGTATACGCTTCCCCTAGGAGATATTATTAGGAATCATGGAATAAATTTCCAACGTTATGCTGACGATACCCAACTTTATATTTCTTCAAAACCTGATGAAATTTCACAATTCTCCAAATTAACAGTGTATCAATGAAATAAAAGATTGGATGGCTAGAAATTTCCTTCTACTCAATTCCGACAAAACAGAGGTACTAATTATTGGACCAAAAACCTCTAAAATTAAGCTGCTAAAAATATAATTTGACTCTCAATGAATGTACTGTTGCATCGTCTTCAACAGTGAAGAACTTAAGTGTTATATTTGATACCAATCTGTCCTTTGAAAATCAAATTACCAATGTTTGTAGAACAGCATTCTTCACCTAAGAAATATTGTTAAATTACGACACATGCTCTCTGTTGCTGATGCTGAAAAAATAATTAATGCATTCATGACCTCAAGACTAGATTATTGTAATACATTACTGGGAGGATGTCCAGCAAGATCAATAAATAAACTTCAACTGGTTCAAAATGCAGCAGCGTGCTGACTAGAACCATCTTGGTTACTGATGTAACCTCTGTTCCCTGATAGAGGGAACGAGACGTTGTGTCAATGTAGTGACACTAGGGGTTCGATCTTGAGAGCCCCAATCACCTTTGCTTAAAATAGAAAAGGCCAATGAAAATTGGCGAGTGGAATTTGCATGCCACTCTCCGCTCCGGACATACGGGTATAAAAGGATATGGTGTGAATCACTCATTCAGATTTATGCTGAGGAGCCAATAGAGTCAGCGGCCAGTTCAGCGCCGCGACATGAGGGACACAACGTCTCGTTCCCTCCATCAGGGAACAGAGTTTACATCAGTAACCAATACATTCCCTGTCTGTCACTCACTCGATGTTGTGTCAATGTAGTGACACTAGGGGTTCCTATAGGAAACGCCGCAGGCGCTGAACCATGTAACGAGGCACAAAAGAGTGGACACGGGCAAGCTGCTGCGTGCCTCGCAGCGAGCGCTCAACCATGTCGTGACCTTCCAGCGAGTTAGGTAAGGCATCTCCCTAGTCCCATTAAGGGGGGATAAGGCACTTACCCAAGTAGGCTACCGGCGGTGCCTTTCTTAATTTGCTGTTAAGCAAACTCCCGCCGAGCACTTTCTAGAATAGTGCTAGGAAGTGCTCTTCCCTCTCCAGGAAGGAGAGCACTACAGAGACCACATCCTGCCAGAGGGAGGTTAACATGTGGAGCATACCTCACATGGACTTACCAACGGGGAAGTACACATATGGAATGATACCACAGGAGGACCCTATCTACAGAGAGGGTACGCAGCACAGTGGCCGAGACAGAGAAAGCTCTGACGAGGGGAAACACAAGTTTCACCTAAGGGGGAGCCCAAACAGTGGAAACTCATCATAGGGGATTACCAAAGGGGAATCACCATGCATGGAGCACTGAACCCAAGCACAAGAGCTCACCTGAAAAGGGGAATACCATGAGTACTGGGCCTGATGGCATTACTCCTCCGCCGAGTTCGTCACCGGACAGTGCTAAAGAATTAAAGAGGCATCTGGAGCTCACCAGTACGGGGAACTGTTGTGGACAAAAAGTGCACATTATCACCTTTGAAAAAGGGGAAAGGCTCAATGCAAGCAGTACACCCAACCGGCCACCTAACACTCGCGTAACACTCGGGTCGAAACCGGGTCTATGTGTAGGTTACAAAACCTTGCAAAGGTATTGGGTGTAGGCCAACCTGCAGCTCTGCATATGTCTGCTAGAGAGGCCCCCCTTGCCAGTGCCCAGGAGGATGCAACACCTCTAGTGGAGTGCGCCCGGACCCCCAAGGGGCACGGCAATCCTGAGACTGGTATGCGAGAGAAATGGCATCCACAATCCAATGGGCCAGCCTCTGCTTGGAGACAGATTTCCCCTTCTGCTGTCCTCCAAAACAGACAAAGAGCTGCTCCGAGCATCTAAAGCTCTGCGTGCGGTCCAGATATATGTGCAGGGTGCAAATTGGACACAGCATCGACAAGGCCGGGTCTTCCTCCTCTGAAGGGAGCGCTTGCAGGTTCACCACCTGGTCACAAAAAGGAGTGGTGGGAACTTTGGGCACATAACCGGGCCGGGGTCTCAAGATCACATGAGAGTGTGCCGGCCTGAACTCCAGGCATTCGCTGGTAACAGAGAGCGCCTGCAGGTCCCCCACTCTCTTGATGGAAGTGAGCGCCACCAGGAGGGCCGTCTTCAGAGACAGAGTGCTGAGCTCAGCCTCCAGGGCCTCAAATGGGGCTCTCTGTAGGGCAGGTAGGACCACAGAGAGATCCCAAGAGGGGATCAGGTGCAGTCTAGGAGGATTCAATCTCCTCACGCCTTTGAGGAACCTGTTGATCAGGTTACGCTGTCATGAGGGACTGCCATCCAGTGTATCATGGTGAGCTGCTATGGCAGCCACGTACACTTTCAGGGTAGAGGGAGACAGCTGTCTCTCCAGCCCTTCCTGAAGAAAAGACAGCAAAGACCTGATGGCGCATCTCTGTGGGTCTTCCCCACGGGAAGAACACCAGTTAGCAAAAAGACGCCACTTCAAGGCATACAGCCACCTCATAGAGGGGGCCCTGGCCTGGGTGATCATGTCTACCACCGCTAGTGGAAGACCTGCTAGGCCATGGATGCTGGAGTGTGCCTTGCCCCCAAGTGAGAAGGTCCTGCCTCAGGGGAATGCGCCAGGGAGGTACTACTGTCAGGAGCATCAGATCTGAGAACCAAGTCCGGTTGGGCCAGTACGGCGCAACGAACAGGACTTGCTGCTCGTTCTCCCTGACTTTGCACAGAGTCTGTGCAATGAGGCTCACAGGAGGAAACGCACACTTGCGTAGCCCCCGAGACCAGCTGTGCGCCACGGCATCCGTGCCTTGGACAGGGAGTACCACAGGGGGCAGTGAGAGGAGTCTTGGGAGGTGTACAGGTCTACCTGTGCCTCCCCGAATCTCTCCCAAATCAGCTGTACTACATGGGGGTGGAGTCTCCACTCCCCGCGGAGCGTTACCTGCCGTGAGAGCATGTCCACTGCATGGTTTAGGACGCACGGAATGTGAGTGGCTTGCAGAGACTTCAAGGTCTGCTGACTCCAAAGGAGGAGGCGGCGGGCGAGTTGCGACATGCGATGCGAGCTTACACCGCCTTGGCAGTTTATGTACGCTACGGTCACCGTGTTGTCAGTTCGGACCAACACATGCTTGCACTGAATCAATGGCTGGAGCCTCCTCAGGGCAAACAATACTGACAGCAACTCTAAGCAGTTGATGCGGGCAGTAAAAGGTGCCTTCCATGACTTCATTAGCTCCTCGTACACTTCCGGGAAGAAAGGCATGGCCATGAGTCGTGCTCCGAGCCCAGAAACGTGAACGCTCAGGGCAGGGTGGAGGGTTCCATTTCAGCCCGATGTTTGCAGCAGCTGTGACCGAAAGCTCATCCTCGTCACGAGCTGCGAACGACAAACCCGCCCTGAGGCAGACCGCCTCATCGCTCGACAGCTTGTCCGGATAGAACGAGCGTGGTGGGGGATGGGAGGTCCGCAGGGGCTGAGCCGGCGGAAACGCTCCCATGACCACATCCAGATCGCTCGCGGTGCTTGCGACCCAGCCGGCTGAACATCAGCCCAGGACAGACCGGGTTGGGGAGCAGCCGTGGTGGCTCCTTGCTTCATGAAGAAGCAACGTTCTCATGGGCATGTTCTCGCAATGAGAACATAATCCTTCCAAGAAAGCCGCCTCGGTGTGCTGGCACCCCAGACACTTGAGGCAGATTTCATGGGTATCATGAGGGGAGAGATAACGGCCACATCCATTAGCGCAAACATGGAAGGACATCTTTAAAAAGACAACAAGCATTTGCGCGAGCTCTTTTAGAAGGAAATGTACTATTTCTAATATACTCTTTTAGCACCTGCAGACTATGGCTGCCAGAGCACCCAGGGGAAACACAGCACTCAACTGTGTGAGGGTGACCGCTGATATGTGCCGTAAGAATCCAGCAGCATAGCAAAGAGTGAGAGGACGAACACACATGCATTCGGCTCCGAAGAAAAAATCTGAATGAGTGATGCACGCCATCTCCTTTTATACCCGAATGTCCGGGGCGGAGAGTGGCATGCAAATTCCACTCGCCAATTTTCATTGGCCTTTTCTGTTTTAAGCAAAGGTGATTGGGGCTCTCAAGAGCGAACCCCTAGTGTCACTACATCGACACAACTTCGAGTGAGTGACAGACAGGGAACAAGAAATATGATAATATTAGTTCCATTTTATCATCATTGCATTGGTTACCTGTTAAATTTCGTATTCATTTTTAAATTCTGTTAACTACTCACAATTAGGCTGCTTTAGTTAGGTCTGCTGGAACCAGAAACCAGAAACATTGATCATGATCTATAACTCTGCAATAAATTGAATGGCATCTATGCTAATATTATTCTATTTGTTTCCCTGTCTCAACCTCGGTACTGCTATCCTGAGGTCACCAGAACCGGCTGGATCCAGCTCCATTCCTGCTTCATGTTGGACTCCACTGCTCTGAGTGATGAGGACTAATAGCAGCTGGTGCCAGACAAACATCACTTCAGTCTATTACGATGGACTTTAGAGGATGAACTGATGCCAACTCCAACCATAAAACATGGGATGCATCATATGCCATTGCCTGAACCTTGGATTTATGATAGACCTCACCGAAATTACCGGCCGGTTGAACTGCGATGCACCTCACTGATCTCTGCTTGCATCACCTCGGTCTAATGATGGACTACACTCTTATAATGGAATACATAGACTATCAATTAATTGCCAACAAACCCTTCATCAGCCAACTAACAAGGACAATGCATCTATGTGAACTTCTGCAGTTAATCCAGGATGGACTTTAAAGACATTAGTCATTAATCTTACAGTTCATACAAAATCTTTGTTTAAACACTGACCCCTAACACTTAGTTTAATCATTTTAAACCATGACTTGCACTATATATAATACTGGCATTATATTCATGATGTTAGCCAGAGGGGAACTGGCCCTCACAGTGAGCCTGGTTTCTCCCAAGGTTATTTTTCTCCATTAACCAACATCTTATGGAGTTTGGTGTTCCTTGACTCAGTCACCTTCGGATTGCTCACTGGGGTTCTAAATACAATTATTATTTAATTACTTATTTTTAAACACAATTCACAATCGTATTTAATCAAACTACACAATGATGACTCTAAGACATTATAGATATTACAGTTTCATTTTCTGTTAATGCATGATTATCTGTAAAGCTGCTTTGAAACGATGTGTGTTGTGAAAGGCGCTATACAAATAAAAATGACTTGACTTCTGCATGCACCTGTGCCAAGGGCTCACAGGGGATATCAGTGCTCGGATTCAAGCCTTCATTGTTTACCTTTTGAATGTCGATGTTCTCCGGACAATCCTATTTTGAGACTGCAATACTGTCTGGTTATTAGTCCCTGATTCCAGTGTGTTGCCCCAGCAATATAAATCCTTATTAATATTCTATTGATTTTGATAATTAATAGTTATCTTTGATGATTGTTGGTTTGAAGGATTAATAAGCTAATGTTGATTCTAATCAATGTTCTATTGATTTAAAAATTAATAATGATCTTTGATCATTATTAATTATTGCTACTAATCAAACCTGCTCCTGAACGAAACAACCAACAGATAGGTTTTGGAAGATGGTAGCTGTTTTTTTTACTGCCATCTGGCAAGACTGTGTCCCCTCTACCAGCTCATACCAGCTTGACTTTGGCCTTGTTTATATCTGGTATTAAAATGCATTTTGGGCAATCCATTTGAAACGAAACAATGACAGCTAAAGAAACGTGTAAACAGGGTCCAAAACTTTTTGAGATTTTTCCACTTCAGCCACATTCAGAGGTGCTCAAAAATGGATGTGACAACACACTGGGCTAATATTGTAAATTCTCATTCGTTCAAATTCATTTGAACAGCAGTGAAGTCCCACATACTCATGTGTCAATCACACACTGTACTAAAACAAGAGTTTTAAACTCTCAAACTGTCAAACTTTTATGCAACTGTAAGGGGGTTCAGTGGAAAGGAGGAGGCGAGAACTGGCTTGACAGCTTAAATAATAATTTAATAAACAATTTAAACAAAACACACAACCAAAAACACACAGTACAGCTGTCTGTAATTCTCTCTCTCTCTCGAACTGTCATCCCCGGCCGCCTTTATCCCTCGCGCGCCCCATCAGGCTGATTGGGGACCGGGTGTGTCTCATTCCAGCCCGGCCCCGCCCTCCTCGGTTCTACACTCCTCCCGGCGTTGCCTCAGGCCGGGGAGCCCCCGGCATGACGTACATCCCCCCCACCCTTCCTCTCCGGGTGGGGCGTGCCTTATGCCCCGACTGCCGGCGGGTCCTCCCCGCCTTCCTCGACCTGGGAGGAGACAGGAGGGGAAAAAACAACAACACAAAATGGCGAGGGAAAGGCCAACACGGAGCAACAGAGAGAGAGAGAGGAGAGAGAGAAAAAGAAACTCACCGGTTCTCTGATGCATCGTCGCGTGGTCCTCGATCACTTCTCCACCCCCTCAGGTGGACTGCAGCCGCTCCTCCCCGGCGGACTGGAGTCAGACCTCTGACCCCCAGCGGACAGAACGCCCCTCCGCGTTCCCGGCGTCCCGTGGGGACTCTCCTCCGCCCCTGGCAGCGGCCCTACCACTCCAGGCAGTCGGGGAGTCGCTTCCCTCCTCCCCCCCGCGGACGGCAGTCTTCTCTAGACCCCTCCGCGTTCCCGGGGGACGGCAGGGCACTCCTCCGTCCCCGGCAGCGGCTCCCTCGCTCCAGGTGGTCGGGGAGTCCCGTCCCCACTCGCCTCATGGACGGCGGCCGTTCCCCGCGTCCGGGTGGTCGGGCTACTCCGTCCCCCGTCGGACGGCAGCGGCGCTCCCCTGGGTGGACGGCAGTGTCGAGGACTCTGCGACGGGAATCCCTCCTCCTTCCCGGGCTTTGGCACCAGTGTAAGGGGGTTCAGTGGAAAGGAGGAGGCGAGAACCGGCTTGACAACTTAAATAATAATTTAATAAACAATTTAAACAAAACACACAACCAAAAACACACAGTACAGCTGTCTGTAATTCTCTCTCTCTCTCGAACTGTCGTCCCCGGCCACCTTTATCCCTCGCGCGCCCCATCAGGCTGATTGGGGACCGGGTGTGTCTCATTCCAGCCCAGCCCCGCCCTCCTGGGCTCTACAGCAACTTCTTCAGTGTGCCTGATATGAACATGCAGTGACACAGATAAGAAGCACACACATCTGAAGCTCAGTTTATACAGGTCCTCCACTGAAATAACAGAATTCTGTTCTAAATGGCAAGTTTGTACTTAGATTAAACACAAGTATTATTGGAAGAAACAGTCCTGCATTTTTTTCACACTTTCTATTTTTTTTTTTTCCTTTTTGTGCTTTATCGTCATACAGTAAAACACTGAACATTATGATTGATGTGTGTCGTCATGAAATTAGAGAGCCTCCTCATGAAATCTGAACAAAAGTGGTCAAAAAACACCACTTATGGCCAGGTGTAAATGGTGAATTGTCTTAACTGTCCACTTGTGATTGGATCGTCCAAAATGCTTCCTAATACCATATGTAAACAGGGCCTAAGAGGTTTCACCAATTTGGGCCAGCTAATGACAATAAATGGCCAGTTTCAACTTGTTGAAAACTAGGGTTGCATGGTAGACCGGTGCTACGGCAGTATCGCGATACTAAATCTTCAAAATACTGCCAGTGCCACATATTTTTTTAACGGTAGTACTGTTAATATGGTAACACCATAAGTTATGTTGTATGTGCAGTAGTAAATATTATTTTCGCTAAAAACCTTCATTTAAATCAGACCTATGTCTGCAATAACATTAAAAATATAATCTTTTTGAGTGGCGTCCTCCTCACGCAGTGCCCTTTAAGAGTGCAAAACGCTGTTTAGATTTTGCCCCTTATATGGTATTGTTTATTTTTCAATGTGTGGTTTTCCCATGCTTCAAACACACATGTCTGAATCCCAGCGTGTTAATTTGGCGGTCCTGCCTCCTTATGGATAATATGGATTTAAGTAAAACTTCAGAGAGTGAGAATCTTTTTACACAACACAATTCACGTAGCGAGATTTTGAATTATTTTGGGTTTTGGCTGATGAGACCGGGAAAACCCATTTTCCGTGAATGCCTACAGAGATTTCAAGCCAAAGGGTGAAACACCAGCAACCTTATTAAACACCTTCGGACACATCCCACTGCCTCTGCAGAATACACACAGATTAGTGCCACTTCTTTTAACCTAAATGCTTTATTTTAACATTCATAGATTTACAGTTTCTCTGAAAATCTAACGTTGCACTCATTTAATTACAAATGCAATGTGGCAGTAACTTTGCTAAGTTCGCATTTATGATTAGATCATGTCCCTGAGCCATGCGATCAAACCGGTGTGTGTGTAATCTGCATTCACGCTGCTGTTTACCAGGAGATTGGGGCTGAAGCGGTTGTAATAATGAAACAGCTGCTCAAAACAGTCTTTTAAAAGTTACAATATCTTTATTTCTATGTTACCAACATTCAAATAATCACAGAAATAATGGTATAAAAGTTTAAAGACGTTGCCATTTGAACTGGCTTTTACATCAAACTATGAATGTATTAGCTAACAGGATAATCCATTTGAGCCTTCTCCCTGTTCATCCATCAGTTATTTTCACCACTTCCTTGTAGCTACAAGTGGAATTTCTATGAATCAGCTTTGCTATGACAAACTATGTTAAGAATTAACACATATCGTGTGGTTTTGTGATACTTCTTGGTATTGTGATACTTTAGCTGGTATAGTATCGTAAGATATGAATATGGTATCGTGACAACGCTAGTGGAAACTACGTGAAACCAGCTACCATGTGTGTGATGTGCTGTCTGTCTTTTGTATTTGAAACACTGTTTGTTAATGTGCTAAAAATAACAAGTGCAACTGGTAGCATCTTCACTGCTATGATCGAATTCGGACAGTTATACTGTATGTAATCTGATGTTATATTCTAATACTGGTTTAGGATACCAGCGTCTGTGGGATGTGGGAGAGAGCTTACCAGAGCAGCTGAACTTCTTGCTCTTGATCTGGCCGATGCGTTTGTTGGCGAGGCGGCGCGGACTCGTACATCGGGCGCCGCTGGTCTCTATGGGGTTGGAGCGCAGGTAATCAGCCAACCACTTGAGATTACAATCACAGATGAATGGATTCTGGGCCAAATGACTGCAGTGATGTAAAACAACAAAAAACATTGTTTTACATGACATCACTCGTACTGCGTTCACCTTTAAACACACACATGCACATCTGAGACACCATCATGGTTACTTTCGTAACCTCTGTTCCCTGATGGAGGGAACGAGATGTTGTGTCAATGTAGTGACACTAGGGGTCACTATTGGGAGCCCCAGACACCTCTGCTTTTTTGAAAAAAGGCCAATGGGAATTGGCGAGTGGAATTTGCATGCCACTCCCCCGGACATATGGGTATAAAAGGAGCTGGTATGCAACCACTCATTCATGTTTAGGAGCCGGTATGCAACCACTCATTCATTCATGAGACCAGGTCCCGGCCATTTCAGCGGGTAGTTCAGCGTTGTGGCAAGAGGGACACAACGTCTCGTTCCCTCCATCAGGGAACAGAGGTTACGAAAGTAACCATGATGTTCCCTATCTGTCATTCACTCGACGTTGTGTCGATGTAGTGACACTAGGGGTCCCTATACAAAACAGCACAACTAGCTGAACTGTGTTACGTGAACTGGCGGTGCGAGACAAGCAGACCGCTGTATGCCTTGTAGCCAGCGCACCAGGCCGTCACGTAACCTCCCCCAACGCTCTTATGAGTATCGAACGGTCCTTCGGGAACAAGTTCACTGCCCAACAATAGGGACAGGCTAGCCCAGCCGAGGCCTGTTTTCCTCTCTATTCTCCCCAAAAAGAGTGGACTTTGTTAATCGACTGGGAGCCATAAGTGTCTACGTCGGGGGGTGTCCCTCCCAAGCGGAAGACACCGCGGAGAGACCACACCCCGCCCAAAAAGGGGGAGGGGGGTATTTTGAGTGGAATATGTCACATGGTCTTACCGAGTCTTGTTGGAAGTATGTCATGTGGAGAGGTCCCATGGTAGGTCCTACCCGAAGGGGGAGGAGTTTCTACAAAGTATGGCGAACAGTTAGGAAGACGCAGTTTACCCACAGGGAAACGATTTTGCAGAAGATATCACATGGGGTCGCCTTCAGGGAACCAGCACATGTGGAGCACCTATATCAGTACAGGGTCTCATTAGCGCACGTACAGGGATGGCAGCGAGTTTCTCAGCAAACTCAACTGCCAGAGGGCTAAGGAGAAAATTCATCCAGGGATCACAGTCTGTGAACATGACTGGGAGTCAGGAGCGCAAGTCTTCACCTCAAGGGAGGGGAAAGGCGCTATGCACAATTGGTACACACGGCCAGCTGTCCCAGAACTTACCTGCTCATGCCTGCGAATACACAGGACGAGACCGGCTCAACCCCGAAATTGTAGAACCTCACAGAGGTGTTGGGTACTGCCCAGCACATTGCTCTGCAGATGTCTGCCAAAGAGGCACCACTGGCCAGGGCCCAGGAGGCCGCAACACTTCTGGTAGAGTGGGCTCGTAACCCCACAGGGGGTGGCACGTCCTGAGCCTGATATGCCATCGCAATGGCGTCAATGACCCAGTGGGCGATCCTCTGTTTGGAGACAGCGCTTCCTTTCCACTGTCCACCAAAGCAGACAAAGAGCTGCTCGGAGCTTCTAAAGCTCTGCATGCGATCCAAATAGATGCGTAAAGCTTGCACCGGACACAGCAACGCCAAGGCTGGGTCTGCCTCCTCCTGGGGTAGCGCTTGCACGTTCACCACCTGATCCCTTAAAGGGGTCGTGGGAACCTTGGGCACATAGCCCGGTTGGGGTCTCAGGATCACGGACCAAACTCCAGGCACGATTCGCTGACAGAGAACACCTGCAGGTCCCCTACCCTCTTGATGGAAGTGAGCGCAGTCAGGAGGGCAGTCTTCAAAGAGAGTGCCTTAAGCTCAGCTGACTCCAAGGGCTCAAAGGAAGCTCCCTGTAGACCCCGAAGGACTACAGAGAGGTCCCACAAGGGGACGAGGCGCGGTCTGGAGGGATTCAACCTCCTAGTGCCTCTCAGGAACCTGATGATCAAGTCGTGCTTCCCCAAGTACATACCTTCTACTGCATCGTGATGAGCCGAAATAGCGGCTACATACACCTTCAAGGTGGAGGGGGACAGCCGCCCCTCCACCTTGAACGTGAGGAACGTGAGATCCGAAAACCACATCTGGGTGGGCCAGTAGGGTGCTACTAGGATGATCTGCTCCTCGTTCTCCCTGACCTTGCACAGGGTCCGTGCAAGTAGGCTCACTGGAGGAAACACATATTTGCGTAGTCCAGGGGGCCAGCTGTGTGCCAGCACATCTATACCGAGGGGTGCCTCGGTCAGGGCGTACCAAAGCGGGTAGTGGGAAGATACCCGGGAAACAAACAGGTCTACCTGTGCTCGACTGAATCGACTCCAAATCAGCTGGACCACCTGAGGGTGGAGTCTCCATTCTCCCCTGAGAGTAACCAGACGTGACAGCGAATCCACTGCGGTGTTGAGGTTGCCCAGGATGTGAGTGGCTCATAGCGACTTGAGGCGCTGCTGACTCCAGAGGAGGAGACGGCAGGTGAGTTGTGACATGCAACGGAACCGTAGACCACCTTGACGGTTGATATACGCTACCGTCGCTGTGTTGTCCATCTGGACCAACACGTGCTTGCCCTGGATCAATGGCCGAAACCTCCACAGGGCGAGCAGTACTGCCAACAACTCTAGGCAGTTGATGTGCCAATGCAGCCGCAGGCCAGTCCAGGAGCCAGCGGCTGTGTGCCAGTTGCATCTGGCGCCCCAGCCCGTCTTGGAGGCATCTGTTTTAACCACGACGTGCCTGGAGACCTGCTCTAGGGGAACCCCTGCCCATAGAAATGCAAAGTCGGCTGAAGAGGCAGCGACAGATTGGCGTGACGGTCACGCGATGTGTCCCGCGGCGCCATGCCCATCTCGGGACTTGAGTCTGAAGCCAGTGCTGAAGTGGTCTCATATGCATCAACCCGAGCAGTGTGGCTGCCACTGAAGATGCCATATGCCCCGGGATCCTCTGAAAAAGTTTCAGTGGAAACGCTGTCCTCCGTCTGTATGCCTTCAGACAGTTCAGCACTGACTGCACGCTCTCGTTCTTGAGGCGTGCTGTCATCGAGACTGAGTCCAACTCCAAACTGAGAAAAGAGATGCTCTGAACCGGGGAGAGCTTGCTCTTTTCCCAGTAGACCCGAAGCCCCAGTCGGCTGAGGTGCCGGAGCACAAGGTGCCTGTGTGCGCACAGCAACTCTCGAGAGTGAGCTAGGATTAGCCAGTCATCAAGATAGTTGAGGATGCAGATGCCCTTGTGATGACGGCCGTGAACACCGGATATGTGACCCAGGAGACAAGGGAACCATTCCTTTGTCAGGCTTTTGGGTGCCGCAGCCTCCTGGGCATGCGGGTGACAAAAGATTCTCCTCCCGGCCCTCCATCAGGGATGGAGTGGTCTGTCGACCAGCCCCAGAGAAGTGGGTCTCCTCGCCCCTGGGTCGTCCATCTTGGGGGCACTTCGAAGCCTTCCTCGGGTTCTTAGCGGCCGGCCGTGAGACGGGTGGTGTCTGCTTCCTGCGGAGGGCTCCACGCCAGAGCCAGGCCCTGGGGGCGGACTGCGGCGGAGCCAGTGTTGTTGCTGCAGGAGGATGCCCTTAGCAACGAGCAGACAGGGTGCGGGGTCTTAAGCTGCGCTGGGGCAGGATATGTTGTAAGGTCTCCGTCTACTTCTTCACCGCCGAGAACAGCTGGGCAAAGTCCTCTACGCCGTCGCCAAACAGGCCAACCTGGGAAATGTGGGCATCAAGGAACCGTGCCTTGTCCGCCTCTCCCATCTCGACCAAGTTCAGCCAAAGGTGGCACTCCTGGACCACCAGGGTGGACATCGCCTGCCAAAGAGACCGTGCCATGACCTTCATCGCCTGGAGAGCGAGGTTGGTCGCCGAGCGCAGTTCCTGCATCAGTCTTGGGTCAGAACTACCCTCATGCAGTTCTTTTAGCGCCTTGGCTTGGTGTACTTGCAGGAGAGCCAGGACATGCAGGGCAGAGGCGGCTTGTCCAGCAGCACCGCAGGCCACAGTCGTCAGGGACGACGTAAACCTACAGGCCCTGGATGGGGCTTCGGGCGCCCACGCCAGTTGGAGGCACTCTGCAGACACAAGTGCACTGCGAGTGCCTTATCCACCTGGGGGATCACCGAATGCCCCCTGGCCGCTCCACCATCGAGGGTAGTGAAAGCGGAGAGCTGAAAGACTGGGACCGGGCAGTAAAAGGTGCCTCCCACGATCTTGTCAGCCCCTCATGCACTTCCGAGAAGAAAGGAACAGGGGCAAGACGTGGCCGTGGGCGGTGCCCTGAGCCCAGGAACCAAACATTGAGCCGTGAGGGTTCAGGGGAGAGTGAAGGGTTCCACTCTAGCCCGACGCTTGCGGCCACCCGGGAAAGCATGTCCATCATTTCCGCATCAGCGTGAGACTGGGCGACTGTTCCCGAAGGAGGAAGCCCATCCGAAGCCTCTGCGTCAGACTGGACGAGCCCGCTCTCCGATGCTGCACTCGATAATTCATCATCTTCCGGAGCTCCGACCGAGAAGTCGAACTCGCGCTGAGACGAGCCGGCGGTCTCGTGCAAGAGCCCGAGTAAGCGTGCAGGGGAATGGGAGGTCCGTGGGGGGATACCCGGTGGAGGTGGTCCCAAATCGCCCCCAGTGCTAACCGATGCGGCCTCAAACCCGTGGGTAGAAGGACCAGTGCAGGGAGCTGCTGGGGTGGTTTGCTTTCTTACGAAAGCTTACGAACGTTGCGGAAAGCAAGCCGTGACCGCAACGTTGCAATGGTCATGTTCTCGCAATGAGGACACAACTCATCCACGAACGATATCTCCGCATGGGCAGTGCCCAGACACATAAGACAGCGATCGTGGCCGTCAGAAGCAGAGAAATAAGGACCGCAACCAGGAATATCACACAAATGGAAAGGCATCTTTAAAAAGACGTTCCGTGTGTGCCGCTTTTTTTGTGAATGAAAATATACTCTTTTAGAATATACTCTCTTATTTTCTCTCTGCCGAAGCGCTCAGGGGCGTTCTCTGCACTCCACGGGTGCAGAGGGGGAGAAGCCGCTGAAATGCACCGTAAATCCAGCAGTTTTGGGGTGCGTCTTTGGAGGGAACTGAATTCAGTGCACTGAATACAACCGCTCGGCTCTGAAGAGAAAATCTGAATGAGTGGTTGCATACCAGCTCCTTTTATACCCGTATGTCCGGGGGAGTGGCATGCAAATTCCACTTGCCAATTCCCATTGGCCTTTTTTCAAAAAAGCAGAGGTGTTTGGGGCTCCCAAGAGTGACCACTAGTGTCACTACATCGACACAACGTCGAGTGAGTGACAGATAGGGAAAGGCTTATTTTTCATCTTGCTGACCATGCTGGTGTAGTTTTGTTATAACTCATAAAATTTTTCATATATAACATTACTTGTGTAATGACTGAATAAATTCTGTTTAGATAATGCTGCATGTCTGTTACATGACAACTTTAGCACATTTTATAAGTCGATAATTAAAGCTTATGAACCAGAAGTGAGCTAAATCTGACAAAACCATCCTTAACAGTAAATAATGTTTTTCTATTCTAAAATTGCTAAATGCTTTCCAGACATTATTAAAGAAGTAATTATAATTAGCTATATTTAAAAACAAAAGAAGACTATGTTATGTTTGCATTTACATAGCTAACATGCGTGTGTGTGTGTGTGTGTGTGTGTGTGTGTGTGTGTGTACCCACAGGGTCTGGATTGCACGTAATGAGGTGAAGGTGCCTTTGGCCAACGTTTGGATTTTGTTGTCATATAAAGAAAGCAGCGAGAGGTTCTGCAGGTCCTGAAATGTGTTGGCACGAAGACAGTGGATCTTGTTTGCATTCAAAAGGCTGGAAAACATGAAAAATAGAGTGATACCAATGAAACAACAACACTGAAAACAATGGTTAGCACTTTAATATGTGAGCCTGTTGTGAGTATAATGTCAAGTACTTTCCATCCCATTGGAAAGAAAAATTATAAATGAAATCCCTTTAACATCTCATTTGTTTCTCCTAGACTCCAATTAGATTAAATGGAGGACAAACTGAGATTTGAAATGGATAAAAAAATCTGAGATTTTTCTGCCCCAATAATTTCACACGTGTTTGCTCTAGAGTTGTAAAAGAGGTCTCAAAAATGTCTTAAACTGTTCTCAGATTTGACAAGACACCATCTGCAATCAGAAGTCAGAGATCAAAATATGAACACAAATAGGTCTCATCACATTCTTCCAAAACCAAATGATCCGAGGTATGCTATTCACATCAATTGTATAGCTACTTTATATACAGTACGCTAAATGTATGTCAACAATGGTCTCATTAAGGCATTTTAGGAGAAACATCTGAAGTCGATACTTCAAAGAAACATGAATGAGAACTCTATCAAGTCTCCTAAGCTATGTAAGAGCAATATCTGACCAATGAAATGTTTCTCACACTTACAGCAGCTGTAGGGCGTAGAGTCCATCAAAAACTCCTCTGGGAAGATCAGTGATCTTGTTCCCATACAAAACCCTAAACATCACAGAAACACATTAAATATAATAACACATGCATAATGTTCCTCATACCCAGTTCCCAAACATTCTGACCAATTCCATGATTGTTCAAGTCGCTTGTGATTAAGGATAAGGGTTTTGTGAGATTTCACTCACTAAGAATAATTACTAGATGATGAAATATTTTAAAGCTGAGCATACCTAGAAAAATTAGTTTCTTTAAACATTTTTATGACTATTGCATTACTTTTTAAGATTTTATGAATTTCCATTATTAAAAATAATAATAATAATTTTCATATTTTGATATTTCCAGGTTTTCCATGTCCATGAGAACCCTGCTGGTAATCATAAAGCTAGAAGATCTGAAAAACAAACTCGTACTTAGAGGTATAAACAGAGCGCTGGATGAGCTAAAGTGTATATCTTCAGTCACAAACGACAGAACAAAGCACTCATTACAATACAGTCAGGTATTGTCTGCTAGGGCCGCTGCAGACAATCACTCTCCTATTGACAGTTTTCATTGTTTGAAAGATTTTTCTAATCATTTCTAAATGTTAAGATCAGGGGTGCGTTTCCAAAAAGCATCATTAGCCAACTATGGTCGCAAGTTCCATCATACCAACATAGTTCAATGATTTGGTTGTTTCCTGAAATCAGAGTTTCAACATACCAAACAGCACCGCAGAGTTATGTGGTTGGAACTACAGCTCTCCACTTGTGGTTAGAAGCATAGTTTCTTGTTAGATTGTGGTGTCAACATCATTTAACTTCACTGTGGCTTCTTTATCTTTTATTACATATAAACTCAGCAAAAAAAGAAACGTCCCTTTTTCAGGACACTGTATTTTAAAGATAATTTTGTAAAAATCCAAATAACTTTACAGATCTTTATTGTAAAGGGTTTAAACAATGTTTTCCATGCTAGTTCAATGAACCATAAACAATTAATGAACGTGTACCTGTGGAACGGTCGTTAAGACACTAACAGCTTACAGACGGTAGGCAATTATGGTCACAGTTATAAAAACTTAGGACACTAAAGAGACCTTTCTACTGACTCTGAAAAACACCAAAAGAAAGATGCCTAGGGTCCCTGCTCATCTGCGTGAACATGCCTTAGGTATGCTGCATGGAGGCATGAGGACTGCAGATGTGGCCAGGGCAATAAATTGCAATGTCTGTACTGTGAGACGCCTAAGACAGCGCTTCAGGGAGACAGGAAGGACAGCTGATCATCCTCATAGTGGCAGACCATGTGTAACAACACCTGCACAGGATCGGTACATCCGAATATCACACCTGCGGGACAGGTACAGGATGGCAACAACAAATGCCCGAGTTATACCAGGAATACACAATCCCTCCATCAGTGCTCAGACTGTCTGCAATAGGCTGAGAGAGGCTGGATTGAGGGTTGTAGGCCTGTTGTAAGGCAGGCCCTTACCAGACATCACTGGCAACAACATCACCTATGGGCACAAACCCACCTTCGCTGGAACAGACAGGACTGGCAAAAAGTGCTCTTCACTGACGAGTCGTGGTTTTGTCTCACCAGGGGTAATGGTCGGATTGGCGTTTATTGTAGAAGGAATGAGCGTTACACCGAGGCCTGTACTCTGGAGTGGGATCGATTTGGAGGTGGAGGGTCCTTCATGGTCTTGGGCGGTGTTTCACAGCATCATCGGACTGAGCTTGTTGTCATTGCATGACAATGCCACCAGCCATACTGCTCGTTCTGTGCGTGATTTCCTGCAAGACAGGAATGTCAGTGTTCTGCCATGGCCAGCGAAGAGCCCGGATCTCAATCCCATTGAGCACGTCTGGGACCTGTTGGATCAGCGGGTGAGGGCTAGGGCCATTCTTGAAGAGTGGTGTAACATATCACAGCAAGAACTGGCATAATCTGGTGCAGTCCATGAGGAGGAGATGCCCTGCAGTACTTAATGCAGCTGGTGGCCACACATGATACTGACTGTTACTTTTGATTTTGACCCCCCTTTGTTCAAGGACACATTATTCCATTTCTGTTAGTCACATGTCTGTGAAACTTGTTCAGTTTATGCCTTAGTTGTTGAATCTTTTTATGTTCATACAAATATTTACACATGTTAAGTTTGCTGAAAATAAAAGCAGTTGAAAGTGAGAGGACGTTTCTTTTTTTTGCTGAGTTTATATCTTTCATTCTGTCAAGAATTTTGATTCCGTTTACACGCAATTCAGAAAACTGTTTATTTCGGGGGGTATGCAGATAGCAGTGTTCTGAAACATCATTTAAACGCGAATGCTGATTTTTTTCTTGTGGCGATTAAGGGATTAAGAGTAAGCTTATTTGTCCATATGTGTAAACGTATAAGTGGCATACTTAACAGGTTTTTGAAGAGAATGCATGTGCGTACATGCTCAAGTGTGCCAGCAGAACTCCAGCTATGACTTAACCCTCCTATGGTATTTTCTTCATTTAATAAAAATGGTTTTCTTTATCCCAGCAGTACAAGACTTGGTGACTTTTCCTTTATTTGCTATCTGAACAAATTTTTTTTTTTTCGATAAGTCTAAGTGGTCTTAAAAAAACAACAACAAAAAAAAAAAAACACACCTTTGGTATTCGAAGTCAAAATTGGCCGACAATTGAAAATGAATGGGAAAGACCAAAAACAGAGCAATTTTTTTTATCTGTCAAATACAATCAATAAATCAGCCACAATGCAGAAAAACCAGACAGAAATTACAGAGTGAGACTCTATACCATCCTCAGTGTAAAACATACACACCCACTCGCACAAACACACTCACAAAAATTGAGACTATAATGCAGAGCTTTTTTTTTTTAAATGTGTCTAAAAACCAATAAATCAGTCACAGTGCTAAACACACACAGAAATGAAGGGGTGAGACGATAACACACTCACAATGCAGAATACACACACATCATTTGCAAAATAAACTTTTACTATAGAAAGTTTTAAATTACAAAATGTTTACTCTGATTTTTCTGTTTTAAATTAATTGAATTTTCAGAATTTTGCAGTTCATTTCTGTTTCTTGATGTTAATTTTCTTGACATTATTATGCATTTACTTTGAGTTATTAAATGTTTATGTTTGAAATAAATTATTGGAAGAAAAATACTAATTTTGTGTCTTCTCTTTGTAACACCATGGTCAGGTTTGAATGCAAGCATTATGACATTAACTGCAAAAACTGACACTTCAAATCAATTTTAAAATGCTAAACTTTGACAAATAATTGTTTGATAATGTCTAAATATATATCCAAATGCATATCTTGTGATAAAATATAAAATTAGGTTACAACAAGCCATGGACTACACAGCAGTCTACTAGCTGTTACTGGCATGACATGGTTTTCAGGTCATGTTATTTATATTTTGTTCACCACATGGCAGCAATCTGCCTTCTATATGTTTCAACTTATAGAAGTGTAGGTTCTGAATTTTTTTGTTTTTTATTTGTACAGTATATGCCAATTCATGGTAACATTTTGAAATGTACATGTAAATAAGATCAAAATAGCATAAAATCCCAAAAGAAATGCATAATTTTATTGTTCTTATTTCAGGTATCATTATCATCATCATCATAAAAAAAAGGGGTCACATCTGACCCTTCTGGTCAAAAATGACCGCGAATACCAAAGGGAGGTTTCAATATTTTTCAATATCATAGGAGGGTTAAGAAGGAAACCCCACTATTGCAGCGCAATGTCACTGCCACATACACAGTGCATGTAAACGTGAATGCCACTGTCTTAAGCAGCTTTCTCACAATAAACAGCTTTCTGGTGTCCATGTAAATGAGCTATTAATGAGCATTTGATCTATGCAGAAGTTATTACTCCACCCCTAGTGTCATCATTAATGACAGCTCTATATTTTTGAACCAACATGGTTTGAAGAACGGATATGCAACATAGGTACCATGGTTTTAGGAAACAGTCGTGACTAGCTTGTTAATTTTTCATTGATGCAGCACACTATGGTGGCTAAGCAGTGAGTTACGTCGTTGTACAGGAAACACACCGCAGATCAAAAGGCTTCATCTTGGAGACAAGTTAGGTTTCTCAAAGTTGTACTCACAAATATTTATTAAAACAGTGGATTGTGTAAAAATATCTGAGCAAACGTAAAGCTAGCCTGTTCTGATATTGCATGTCAATACCAAGACAGCGTGGTGCATCGGCAAGGCCTTTTTTTTTTTTTTTTTTTTTTACAATTCAAGCATATCTGCACAAGAGGAATATTTACCTTGGCTCAAGAATATTAATATTTTTAAATAATGGGCATCCACCTTATTAATATTCATACGTCATAGTCATATAATGACATCAAATATTTCGGCACCACTGAATACAGTCGATCGCCTACTCCACCACACTTACTCCAACCCACACACAAACACTCACAGTGAATTGAGGGAGCGTAGGCCCAGGAAAGCATCAGGAGCAATCTCAGAAATTTGGTTGTTGCTCAGATCTCTGTAAAGAGATAGAGAGAGAGAGAGAGAGAGAGAGAGAGAGAGAAAACCCAGAGACACTTTAACAGGGTGCTGTTTCCTCCACTTCACCAAACTCAAGAAGTGTCAGTAAATGCACTTTCTGACAAAAGCCATGAGGACCTGAAATCACACTGAGTCCAGGCAGTTTTTGGCTCATGTGGCTGTAGGTATGTAGTTTGGTAGGTTTGAACCTCAAGCCTTGCTGTGGTGAACACTATTAGTAAACGACAGGAATTATAGCCTCTGGAGAAGACTTTAATAAGACTGTGGTGTACCCATCAAACCACACACAGTACAGCACTGCAAACCAGTCAGGGAGAAAATACTTCCCAACGAAATGGCAATGTAATATGAATTTTTACACTGGTTTAGATCTGTGTTTTTACAAGCAGGTTAAGCGGGTTTAGTGAATGTGCCTACTGCTGCTCAAATTTTACCCTGACCTCTGGGACTCTACTTAAAAAACAGGTCACACTGACTGAATGTGGTGAGGCTGATTTGTTAGCTTGTCTTTTTTCTGGTCCGAGGTGGTCTACCAGCAGTAACCATCTTGAACAAGTGGGTCTACCATATCGACCTCGGCCATCTAGACCAACAGGAGACGGCTCAGTCAGGTGGAGTCCAGAGTCTTTCAGCCATTGCACTGTTCCATTATTTTAATGATGCTATAGTCTTGTATAATTGGTTAGGAAGTAAACTGGATTCTGTAAATATATTCTAACAAGTTGTAACAACCAGTTGTGGTAGCGTGCTTACATTCTACGCAACTTCTTGTAAGGAGAGAACGTTCCAGGAGGAACTGACTTGATTCCGTTCTGTTCCAGTCGTCTGCAGAGAAAAAATGGGAAAAAATTAAATAAAGAAACACACAACATCAAATGCTAACATTAACATTCTGCTACTCTAACTGTTGTCCTACCTATGTTTTAAAGTCACATGAACAGCTGTTTCATAACACTTGTAATCAAACACACATTTGCATAGTATTGCATGTGTCTGAGTGTTCTTAATATAGGTCCTCTATTCCTGTGTGATGCCTATACCTAGAATTTCCTTACAGGAATTTGAACTGTTTTATGTTTAACAGTTTCCAATTGTGATTGTAACTCTTTCTTGTTAGTTTAGATTGTTACAGAAGACTTTCATTCTCCTGGACTGTAGTATTGAAAATGATCTACAGGTATGCACTCAGGAATGGCTGACTGATTGATGAGCAACTAAAGAAAGTCATTAATGCTGTAGTGATTGGTGTCTGGACAAAATCTTGTATTTGCCAATAATCAACATTTCTCTGGTTCCACTTCCCTTTCAATCTATATTAGTGCTTGAGACTACAGAGCCATTGGCTTCAACTTAGATATAGAAACTACTGTATCAGTACAACAGTAGGTGGTAAGTTGAATTATTGGTGACTCATCTTCTCCTATTATTCATGGTTGCTATTTATCATAACCCAGAAATTCAATTCACCTGAGTATGTAGTGAAATGAAATGAAAATTCCCCCTCAGTGTTTAAACTAAAAGCAAGGTCTACTCACTGAAATGATGCATCAATAAAGCAGAATATATTAAGAAATCTCAGCAGATGTGATTTTATTTGTCAAGAAAAAGGATGGAGAATTATCACTGACTTTTGAAGCCACAATAACATCATGGTCAAGTTCTGTTGTAACAATGTGTAAATTTCCAAAAGCTGTAGTTTACAGAGTTTACAGGTTTAGGCCATGTCCACACTAATATGTTTTCATTTGAAAATGCATTAATTTAGCTACGTTCACCGGAGAACAGCATTTTCCTCCACCAAAAATGAGTGTTTCAAAAACATTTTCAGAAACGGATTAGTGTGGATGTGGTCAAACACCTTTTTTTTTTTTTACACATTTTGTTTTTTATTATTTTAAGAAAATAATGTATATGGCATATGCTGTATATTTGTAGATTTTTTAAGATAATGAGGTAATTAACAGGCAAATACAACAAATTGATTAAAGTGTTTGCCATTTTAAATGACTGAGATGGTAAATATTAGTGTATATACAATGTGTAACTACATACTGTATACACTACTATTATATATATATTATAGTAATTCTTACGATAATAGTTTCATTTCCATGTGTGTGATTACTTTTGTGGCCTGGCTGGAATGATCTGACAGACATCAAATCAAATCAAATCACATCAAATCACTTTTACTGATGTCTAGTTATTAGACATCAGTAATTCCATACAGTCATCTAGTGGCACAAATTTCAAGAACATCAGTTGGACTGATAAAGGCAGGATGCAATATGTCTTTCTGTGAGCTTTTGAATGTCATTAGCATCTGCGTGGGACTGGTTGTGTTTTCAAGGGTCTGGTTTAATGGTACACCCTGCGGGTTTAGTCTACAGTACTGTGTTGTGTTCAGAGTCTCGTTTAAAACAGGAAAGTCATTTGTCGGGGTCATTTAGTGCATTTCAAGCTGAGGCCAGCAATTGTTTGACTTAAACACTTAGAGAATTTTATTTTTGTTCAAAAGCAGTACACTCAGTGGGAAATATAGAAACACAATTTACATTCTTTGGATTGCAGTGATTCCAGATAGCACATTCCTGTGGTGTTTGTGTTCTGGACTGTTCAGTTCTGTCTATTTATATGAGTTCAGATATATCGACTGTATATGTGACGATAATCAAGAGATCACAAGTGGTCTCAGTTCCTTCTCAAATGTCTGGGAGTAGTGTATCCTTTGTGTATGTGTGTGTGTTTGTGTGTGTGTGTGTTTGTGAGTGAGTGAGTGAGTGTGTGTGTTAACATTATTAACAATAAGGTCTGTGGATGAGGCCAATAAAAATATTGCACCAAAGGAAAGAAGATGAGCATTACAGACACAATTATCTTAGGAATTATCTTAGGAATTCAAATCTGTAAATCACTGTGACAAGGAGGAGGGCGGGGCCGGGTCATGACAATGCACGCCCAGCCCCCAATCAGGCTAATCAGCTGAGGAGAGGGATAAGTGCAGCGGGATGCAGCAGTTCGAGAGAGAGCCACATGCAGCTGCCGTGTGTGTGTTTATGTTTTGTGTCTTTTTGTTTAAGTTCTTATTAAAATATTACTTTGACTGTTCAGCCGCTTCCTGCCTCCTCCTTGCCCATTTTAAACCCTGTTACATTGGTGCCAAAGCCCGGGAGGGAGGAGGGATGCGCTGTCGTGGAGTCCTCGCCACTGCTGTCCGCCCAAAGGAGCAGCCACGGTCATCCGCCGGGGGACGGAAGAGTCGTTCCTCCGCATCCAGGTGGCCGGCAGCAACTCCTCCGCACCAATGTAACAGGGTTTAAAATGGGCAAGGAGGAGGCGGGAAGCTGCTGAACAGTCAAAGTAATATTTTAATAAGAACTATAAAAATACACAAACATAAACACACACATGGCAGCTGCGTGTGGCTTTCTCTCTCCTGAACTGCCGCATCCGGCTGCATTTATCCCTCTCCTCGGCTGATTGGCCCAACTGGGGGCCAGACATGCATAGTCACGACCCGGCCTGCCCTCCTCCTCGTCACAATCATAAACGTTTTATTTTGACAAATGTGTTATATTGTCAGTACACAACCTGAGAAGCTCATACTCACATCTCTGTCATGCTGTCGGGCAGGTTGGCAGGGATCACCATCAGTCCTTTTCCTCTGCAGTCTACGATATTATTACTGCAGGTGCAGACAGCCGGACAGGAGCCAGCAGCAAAACTACATGACTGAACAGCAGCATTTCCAGACTGACCTGCAGTGAAGAGGGACATTTGGACTATAAATCAATAAGAAAGAGTTGAAATGCATGAAACTATTAGAAACCTTAATTATTTCTTCAGCCATGTACATTTGCTACATCTTATCTACAAATCACACCCTCATTGCAGTGACCGGTAAACTCCTTATACTTCAAGAGCAGCTAGTCTTTCATCTGTTCTCATTTTGCTTAATCTCTCAGCAGTGTTTTGAACTGGTAAACACCAAGTACTCCTTTGTACCCTCTGTGTACTGAGCAACACAGATTCTCACTCACATAGTTCACATCCAGTCTACACAACCAAACCTATCAGATATCAACTGGGCCATTGGCATTCCACTGGGGTCAGCACCTGAGCCACTTCTGTTCTCCTTCTGCACTAAATCACTCAGTAAAGCCATTACATCTCATTGCTTGTCCTACCACAGATGACTTATGCAGATGACTTCCTGCTATTTCTTTCTTTTCAGAATCTCACACTCTGGTTTTTCTGCACCTTGCACCACTGCTTGTTTAGCAGACATTTTAGTCTGTATGACCACCCATCATCTAATGGTTAAAAGAGTAGAAAGCATCCAGCTGCTTATACCAGTCAAGAAACATCTTCGCACAGATCTGGCTATCACTATGTACAACACAATCATCTCTGCTACACAGACAGCAAAGAACCTTGTCTTTACGGTTGAGGATTTGTCATTTGTACCCCGCATAGTTGCCGATGCCCAGACATATAGAACATCTGCCGAGTCTTGCCAAAGATGCAACCAAGATCTGGATACAGGTCCTAGTTTCCTCTCATCTTGACTTCTGCAGCTCACTCTTGGCCAATCTTCCAGGACATGCAATTGCACCTCTACAGCTCATCCCGAACAGCTGATTTTAAATCTCCCCATGTAACTGCCCATCTTCCACAAGATATCTCTCCATCAAAGTTACCTTCACACCTACACCTCTCTTGCTACTGACATCTTTTCCACCACATTTAAGCAGGCTAAGGTTACCCTACTGCTCAAAAAACATACAAGTAACCCAACAGTAGTAGAAAACAGTCTCTAGCTTACCATTTCTATCAGAAATGTTTGAGAGTATTGTTTTCAGTCAATTTTCTGCTTTTGTTTCACAGAACAACTTGCTCGATGACAACCAGATAACCTCTCAGCTGTCTATTGCTGAAACCCTGCGGTTGGCATGAGCCAAATACTACTACTACTAATCATCTATCCTCATCTTACTATATCTGTATGCTGCCTTTGATAGTCTACTCTCTCTGAACAGGACATCATTGGAACTGCACTTCACCAGTTTAAATCTTACCTCACAGGAAGATCCTTGATGCTTCACTAGGTGGGAGGAGTGTCTAAGTTACATCAACTAATCAGTGGTGTTCCTCAAGGTTTAGAGCTTGGCCCTTTCAACTTCTTGATATACACAACCTCACAGGCCTCAATAACAAAGGCTTGCAGCTTCTGCTGGCACTGCTGTACAGATGACACAGCTCTACAGTACCTGTTATTTCAGCTTGAAAACACCATGACCTCAGTTTGAATCTTTGCCTGCCTTTAAAATATCTCTTTCTAGATGAAAGATCACCACCTTCAGCTCAACCTTTTTGAACTCCTTGTCATCCCAGTTATCCTTTCAGTTGACTACAACATCACTGTGCAGCTGGGTTTAACAAAACTAACAATACTTGGTATGTAAAAAACCTGTGCAACTGTGCAAACTAAAAGATTAGAAAGGACAGCCTTTATTCTATAATTTTTCTTTTTTATTCAAGCCTTTAAACCACAAAAAAGCAAACTTGCTACAGAAACATTGCCTATACACAATAGCTGCTTTTCCACTATCAGGCAAGTATGAGCCAGTGCTATCAACTGGCCAGCCGGGGCCAATAGCCTCAGACCTCAAGTCGCGAGACCAAAATCGATCTGCGTTTCCACCACTGGGCCAATAGCCCTGCAGCGTTGCCCTAAAACCCACCCTCAACACGCCGCCCTTGTGCCAGTGTCACACATCCCACCAATTTCACAAGCAAGAGGGAAACTCAAGCTGAGGTATCATGTTATATAGTTATACA
This sequence comes from Myxocyprinus asiaticus, assembly GCF_019703515.2. Lineage (NCBI taxonomy): Eukaryota > Metazoa > Chordata > Actinopteri > Cypriniformes > Catostomidae > Myxocyprinus > Myxocyprinus asiaticus. The sequence goes on along the minus strand of NC_059364.1, from coordinate 47,085,957 downwards.
GAATATCGAGTTTACATCATTTGTAAACATTAGCTAGCTAGCAAGAAAAGTTAGCACTGAAATCTCACCGACTGTAACTGCCATGGTGTCCCGAATGGTCTCTCCACTAACAGCGGAACAATGTCCCAGCACACCGTCCATGATTTTGAACCATGAAAAGTTCTTTCTATGGGCACCACTTTGTCCATTGTACATTTTAATGGATTTGTACTGTAACCGCAATTTTTTAATTTTCCCCAACCCTGTACTATTGTGCAATGGATACACAACTTGGCAAGTTTGGTGAAACTCCGCCTTTGACATGCCCCACCTCACTCCCCAGTTGCCCTATTTTTGCCCAAGGGTAATTGGCGGGCTAAAGGCCATTGGCCGTTGACCCTGTGAAAGCCCTGAGGTGGCACGATGAAGCCCTGGAAGTGACAGTGGGAACGCAACTGGCCCTGGCACACACTAGCATGCCCTCATTGGCCTGATAGTGGAAAAGCAGCTAATGTATCTTTTAGCCTAGGTTAATATCAGTAGTGAACACTGCCGTTCAAAAGTATGGGGTCACTTACTCATTCCTTATTATTATTTTTACTTCACATTTTAGAATATTAGTGAAGTCGTCAAAACTATGGAATAACAGAAATGGAATTATGGGAATTATGTTGTGACTAAAAAAATCCAAAATAAATAAAAAAATATGTTATATTTTAGCATCTTCAAAGTAGCCACTCTTTGCCTAGAATTTGCAGACATGTACTCTTGGCATTTTCTCAACCAACTTCTTGAGGTATCACCCTGGGATGCTTTTTAAACAGTACTGAAGGAGTTCCCATCTACTGTATGTTGGGCACTTATTGGCTGCTTTTCTTTATTATTTGGTCCAAGTCATCCATTAAAAATGTTTTTATATATTTTTAGTTTTGTAATTAAATAAATTAATATGTTGGCACAATTATATTTTTGTCTATGAAACTAATTTCAAACATTTAAGCATACGCCTTCAGATCAAAAGATTTTTAAGATCATGAGAAACATTTCAGTCAAATGACCCCAAACTTTTGAACGGTAGTGTATGTCCCTTGACAATGATTTAAAAAAAATAAAAAAATAAAAAAAATAAAAAATAATTGGTCAAATTTAATGGAAATCATGAGTCGGGAGTCGTGCTTAGTGGCACAGAAGAATTTTTGACAGCCCCCAGTGTTGCAGCTGAGCACCGAATAGCGGTGAATAGTTTCGAATTTTAGGATGCAGTATGTTGTCCGTCTGTCGTGTCCAGTGTGTAAACCCCTTAAGTCAGATTAGCAATGGCATTTGTTTTGAAGGTTTGGATTTAAAGTTACCTGTACAGGAGAATTCATGTTTCTGGACCTCGGCTACATTGAGTCCTCGAAGTGGAGCTGGAGAGATGCATTGGGTGAATAGACCAATGGTTGGCCGCTCCCGCAGCCACTGGGACAGCCAGGCAAGATGACAGTCACAGTTCAGGTTATTGGAATGCAAACGGCTGAAGATGGAAAAATGAAAACATGAACATTACGTTAAGGAAGAATTTGTTTAGCAGATGCTTTTATAGAAAGTGACTTACAGTACACTTATTACAGGGACAAACCAGAATGTGAATGAAACTGCATGTGGTAAAATTGTTCACAAACTGAATTTCTACATATTTGCACATTTCATAAATACATTGTGCAAGTGTATATATACACAGACAATACGTGTTTATTTCTGAGGTGATTTGCAGTATGTGTGAACTGACAGTGGTTTCTGGCAAAGCTGCAGGCCTGATGTGGCCCATGGCATCCCACCAAGACTTTAAGGAATGAGCCTGTGTGTGTTTATTGCTGTTCATCTGTACAAGACAGCCAGCTAAGATGGGTTGCTCTAACCACTGTACAGTTGCCATATAAAAGATCATATATATAAAATAAATAAATAAATAAATAAAAACAGCAGATACTATTCAAGTAAGTCCCCGAATCAAAGCTGTGTTATTGTGATTGAAATTGATTGGGATGAGTCTAATTAGACTGAAAAGGTTGATCAAAATAAATAAGTACATTTACAAAAAAGAAAAGAAAAAAAGAATAGTGTCATGTAAACTAACAATCCTTTCTGAATCTGAACACTATATGTTTCAGATTGACTTGGGTGGTGTGTGTATACATATTTCATGTGTTATTTCTGTGTGCATGTTATGTGTGTTACTCACAAGGTCCTGAGCTTGGGCATGTGGTTAAAACTCGACACTGGAATGCTGCTGATGTTGTTGTTGTTCAGTGTTCTGCAAAATATCAAGAAGACAAGACAAGATTAACAACCGATCGTGCTGCTCATAATTTTTGGCAAACATGTTTATTTCAGGGATCAGTTTTACATGCATGTGTGTCACGATCCTGTCACTCTGGCTTTTTGTGTGACAGGGTCATGGCATAATTTTTATGTGTCTGTCTTGTGCTTCGTTTCGGTCTTTGTGTGACCACACGACTTCGGTTGTTAGTGCCCTGCAGTACGCTCCTCGGTTTTTCTCATGTTTCATGTTCGGGCATGGTGTCTGGATCCTGACTTCCCTGTCTGGTTCGGTTTCGGTTGGTGTCGGGATTCAGACACTCATGCTCCATGTTCTGTCTGTTATTGGCATGAGTGCATTGTGCTTATGCCATCTTGGTGGCATGCACTCACGTCAATCGTTTATGTCTGTCTCTTGCGACCACGAGCACACTTCGCGTTGCGCATCATGAGCTGTCTTCACGTTGTGCTGAGGTTCGGTTTTTGTGTAGCCGAACTCTCGCACAGATGTCCTGTCTTGTTTTGTCGCCTGTGCGTTGTATGCTCAGGCTCTGCCTAGTGTGGGAATGTGTGGTTTTGCTTTGTTTGGCATTGCTACGCATTCTCTTGTCTTGTCTGTCGGTTGGCATGAGTGTATATTGCCTTATTGTCTTTGCGATGTGCGCTCAAGCCATTCGGGTGTTTGTGTTTTATGAGAGCACATGGCTTTGTTTATGTTTCTGTATTGGTGCGTGTCTCTCAGTCTTGCGTCATACTCCACGTCCTTGTTTGCCCATTATTAGTACATTTGTCTCACCTGCCCTGCTTGTTAATCTGTTTGATTTCCTTCCCTGCTTTAGTCTCCTCGTGTGCTGACCAGTGCCAGTTCCGGTCGGTCCTGTGTTTTGCACCGTTATCCAGTCCAGCCTGCTTTTGTCATTAACATCCAGTACCTGGTTTTCCCCCTTTGGGCTAGTTTTTATTTTGCCTTTGTTTATTTTTGTATTAATACATCTTTTTTGTTTTTACTCTGCTTTTGGGTCCTGCCTCTGATTCTCTGCTCAACCTGTGACTGTGTATGATGAAACTGTCCCCTGATCAGGATTACTCTGTCACATTTAAAACATATACTGTAACCGTGCACTGGTTAATGATAGATGGTAAGGGTTAGAGTGGCTCTCTTGTTCATGTCACATGTTGGTATGTGAAGACTCTATTACATTTATGAGTGGTTCTCAGGTAATGAGATGGGGGCAATACGTTATGTGTGTGTGTGTCTGTGAGATACTTACAGAACTTCCAGGCCACGTAATGCACGGAAAGCTCCGTCCTCAATGCAACTGATGTGATTCTTGTCCAACTGACTGTTAAAATAAACAGTGAAACAACTGTTAAAAAATTGTACTGTTCAGTTAGTGTTGTCTCTTTTACAGTAGTATTGTTTTTAAGGTTTGCTCACAGGTTCTTGATGTCTGTTGCTCCTCGGAAGGCCTTTCGAGGAATCGCCTGGATGAAGTTCTCACTCAAGTCTCTGCAAAAACATAGAATCTAGGATATTAAGGTAGATGACATTTCGTTATGTAATGTATGTAATTTAGAATTGACATAATTTATACAGTATTACAGGTTCACACATCAGCCAGTAAAATCATAATAAAAAACTCTAATATTATTTTTGAGTTATTTGTTCCTGAACACACAATGTCAAATTTCCATGGGAGGCTTCTAAAGAATTCATTTTAGGAATACAAAAAAATCACTCATATTATTCATAAATATGATCTTTTATTCAGAAATCATGATTTATCATGAAATCTGTTTTTACATTAGATGCATCAAAGCATCCGGTGTTAAGACACTCCAGTTGAAGGATAGTCTAATGACTATTAAGACAAGAGCTCTACTGCATCTGTCACAAATGTCTTACTATTTTATATGATTAATGGCTGGTAAAAAGGAATGACTTTACAGATCAGTAAATAACTATCAACAAAATTTTCTACACTTTTCATTGTGGTGATAAATGTTTTTAGTTTACTTTTACTTAATTTTTTGGTTTTTATATAGCACTATATTTTCCATTCTCTTCCCTACAGATCTGGAAAAAAACAAACATTGGGGGGGCGTGGCCGGGCTGTGACGATGCACGGCTGGCGCTGAATCATCTGATTAGCGGGAGAGCGAGATAAAGGTGAGCCAGAGGCACCAGTTTGGGAGAGAGATGTGCTTGACAGCATTGCATGTGTGTCTGCTTATGTTTGTTTTATGTTGAGTTTCCTATTAAACTTTATGTTCACTGTTCAGCCAGTTCCTGCCTCTTCCTTGTTCATCCTTTTAACTGTTACATTTACATTTATGCATTTGGCAGATGCTTTTATCCAAAGCAACTTACAGTGCCCTGATTACAGGGACAATCCCCCTTGAGCAACCTGGAGTTAAGTGCCTTGCTCAAGGACACAATGGTGGTGGCTGTGGGGGCTGAACCAACAACCTTCTGCTTACCAGTTCAGTGCTTTAGTCTACTCCACACACACATATGAAGAAAGTTGTGACATATTGAACAAGGCTTATGTGTTACAGCTCTAAGATGTTAAATCAGTCTTTTTCTATTCATCTTTCTTTGTCTAAAATATGACACTGTGTACCAAAAAAGGAGCAGCTTTAAAAATGTAATTAGGAGATGATAAAAAAATCTAAACTAATGGAGATGGACATGTAAAAGCGGGAAAAGGCAGCTAAAAATCAGCATCCTAAATCCTGTTAGCATGCTTTAAAGAGATCATCTGCTGAGCACAAAGCTCTTGGGGTAATCTGAGTGGATAACATGCTTGTGTTTAAGAGGCTAATTACGTATCTCTGAACACACTAATGAGAGGGCTGGAAAGAAAATACAGAGTATCTTCTTTTCTCTTCCTTTCTCTTTTCACTTTTCAAACATAATGCAGTAATTATTGTAATTGGGAGTCTTTAAATGTAATTTTATTAACAAGGTTCGGGAGGAGCAAGTTCATTTAATCCGACCAATCACACAGCCAGAGTAGGAGTATATAAACAGCTGCTTACCTCTATGTAGCAATGAGAGTTTCCATCATCCCACCACCTCCCCATCTCCTCCTATCTATTCCATCAATACTAATCCAGTCCGGAGGAGTATTCGAGCTCGGGTCAAGTCTCGAGCCTCGAGCCCTTTGCCCCTGACTGTGAGCCACACGTTTACACTATCCTTAATACAGGATTACATTAACTACGAACTACTGAAATGGAGTCTTTAAAATTTAGCTTTAATTGAGCTTTCTTCTGTAGATTTACTGGTTAGTGTACAAAAATGTTTATTGAAAGACCAGCACAGACAAATGAGTGGGATTTTATTTGTTGTTTTATTTTTATTGAAATATGCTCATTCTAGGTTTAAAGGTGTCAAGTGGCTGTGTCCAAATATTGCAATCCTGCCAGAAATGTCTCTAGATTAGAGATTGTAAGTGGGTTTAAAGTAGGCAGAACTAATTATTGTGTTGGTTAGAGTGCTGGGCTCTAAAAGATGTGCCAAATGGGGGGCCACACAGGTTTTCAGACCCTCATTATAGAGAGCAGCAGTATCAGGGCACCAAAACCACCCATTTTCATGGTCCGGAGGTTTGTGAGGCTGGATATAGTTTTTTTCCCATTGTTTCTGATATCAGGAAAACAATTTCTACACTTTCATTCAAACTTGTTAGAAATATAATTTAAAGTTCACTCAAACCAGTAATAATATCAGCCACAACAAAATGCACATAGGCTTTGTTCACACTGCACACAATTAAAAAAAAAAAAATCATTTTATTTTTTTGTGAAATTGTGTGATGAAATCAGATCTATTTGTTCAGACAGTGTAGTAAATTTTCATGAGGGCAGTTTTCTTGCACAACAAGCTGTCAACATAGAGAGGATGGAAATTGAGGATGAGAAACAGAAATAGACAGAGAAATAGATTTATTTTAGATGTTGAGATGACAATTGGAGCATCACTGTTCTTTTGACATCTGTGACAATATGACATCTCCAAAAATTATTTTATTAAGGGTGTTTAATACATGTAGAACCAAAGGTTTTTACATTCAGATCCCTTAATTACAAACCCAATTCCAAAAAATTTAGGACAGTATGAAAAATGCTAATAAAAACAAAAAGGAGTGATTTGTAAATTATATTCACCCTTTTCTCTATTGAAAGCACTACAATTACACATTATATGATGTTTTACCTTGTGAATTTCATTGTATTTTTGAAAATGTACAATAACTTCAAATCAGATGATTGCAACACACTCCAAAAAAGTTGAGACGAGCAATTTAAGACTAATAACATTTTGATGAATTGAAATAGCAAGGGGATGTGAAACAGGAGATGTTAAACAGGAGAGGCAATTGTGTCAAATATAAAGAGCCTCCAAAAACAGCCTAGTCCTTCAAGAGCAAGGATCATTCAAGACTTGTCAATTTGCCAACAGATGCTTCAGCAAATAATCCAGCACTTTGAGAACAATGTTCCCCAAAGACAAATTGGAAGGATTTGGGGCATTTCACCCTCCACAGTGCACAATAACCATTTCTGAATATGCGTGATCTCTGATCCCTCAGACGTCACTGTCTTAAAAAACATAATTTATCTGTAATGGATATCATGAACATGGGGATGGGATAACTTTAATAAACCTTTGTTAGTCAACACCACTCGTCACTGCATCCACAGATGCAAGTTAAGACTTTACTATGCAAAGCAGAAGCCATACATCAACACTGTCCAGAAGTGCTGCCGACTTCTCTGGGCTCGGTCTCATCTTAGATGGAAAGTAGAATAGAAGTTTTTGGTCATAAGAGTCCACATTTCAAAATGTTTTTGTACAACAAAGCCGTCGTGTTATCCGGGCTAAAGAGGAAAAGGGCCATCCAGGCTGTTATTAGCATCAGGTCCAAAAGCCAATTTCTATATGGGCCAGGGGTGTGTCAGTGCCCATGGCATTGGTAACTCGCACATCTGTGAGAACACCATGAATGCAGACAGATATGCACAAATTTTGGAGCAACATATACTGCCATTCAGCACCGTCTTTTCCAGGGAAGTCCCTGCATTTTCCAGCAGAACAACTTCAAACCACATACTGCCTGGATTTCAAGTGCATGACTGTGTAAGCAGAGTGTGGATGCTAGATTGGCCTGCCTGCAGTCCTGACCTGTCTCCAATTGAGAATATGGCACATTATTAAGCAAACCATCCGGCAATGAAGACCCCATACAATTGTGCAGCTAAAGACCTACCACTTTCTAAACTTAACTTGTGTCTTCAGTGCTCAAATGCTTAATAAGTGTTATTAGAAGAAATGGTGATGTTTCACAGTGGTAAACACTCGACTGTCCCAAATTTTTTGGAGTGTGTTGCAATCATTTGATTTGAAATTACTGTATATTTTCAAAAAAAACAAGGAAATTCACAAGGAAAAACATCATATAATGTGTAGTTGTAGTGCTTTCAATATAGCAAAGGGTGAATATAATTTACAAATCATTCCCTTTTATTTTTATTAGCATTTTTCATACTGTCCCAACTTTTTCAAATTGGGGTTGTAGACTATAAGCCTTTAGAATTAACCTTTAGAATATAAAAATAACATCTTGATGAATTTTAGTGATTTGTTTTAATAAAATAACTGAATACAGTATGTACATGTAATTGGACATGCTGGCAAAATTTAATATCTTGTAAGTCAGCCATCACACTAGCAGCCTTCTACAACCGTTAGAATGTGAAATCGCTTTTCTTCCACTAATACCACATTCTTAATTATTTTGATTTTATTTAATAAACTGTTCTATTCCCACAATTTTAGTATGTTCTAATTGCATGTTTTATGGCACACATGGCCTTGTTTTGTTGTTGTTATGGATGAATAAACGTCATAAACAGCAACTTCGGCTTTTCATTTTGTGTATCAGTGATATTGCATTACTGCAAGAGGTCAGAGGCTTGTGGGATCGAAAGAGCTGGTTGCATCAAGAGAGTGAGTGGCTGGCATTGAATGGGCGTGCGCGTAAAAAGAATGTGCCAGTGTGGAAGGAAGCCAGCCTTGGGAAGAGATGCAGAAGTTCAGAAATGTTTGCCGGCGGAACACGCCAAGGGGATGTCTAACTGTGTGTCAAGCCATTGTTTTCATTTTTTTGACTGTTTGTACCTTTTAAACCCCCTTTCTGAACATCCACAAAGACTGAGCTGGCCCGTTATGTAGTGAAAAGCTGGTCAGGTGTTCCAAAGCCCCCTGTCCCTCAGTGTCACACACACATACAAAGAAGAACATACTGACAACCACGTTAAACGCACACACTAGTTTATGAATGCAACCAGTGGTAGTGTAATAATCCATACACAAACGATAGACAGCTAGGTAGAATGGACTTGTATTTACCTGTTTAAGTCTACCGTAAACTCCTTTCATAACCCTAGACTACAATCTAGAATAGGGTGCTAGAGTAACATGAGTCTAGAGTTGAGTACAAGAGTAACATAAGTCTCCACATTAGTCTCTTGGCCTGTACCAATGATGCCCAAGCAGGGAAGCTTCTAACTTCCAAATGTGACATTAGTGCTGGTTACACAAAGAAAACATCATGGTTACTTGTGTAACCTCCATTCCCTGATAACCTCTGGTCTTTGATAAAAGGCCAATGAAAATTGGCGAGTGGTATTTGCATGCCACTCCACCGGACATACGGGTATAAAAGGAGCTGGTATGCAACCACTCATTCAGGTTTTATGCAGAGGAGCTGAGACAGCTCCATCAGGGAACGGAGGTTACACAAGTAACCATGACGTTCCCTATCTGTCATTCACTCGATGTTGTGTCGATGTAGTGACATTAGGGGTCCCTATAGGAAACGCCACAACTAGCTGAACTGTGTTACGTGAACTGGTGGTGTGTGGTGGGCAGACCACTGTGTGTCTCATAGCCAGCACACCAGGTCGACACGTAACCTCCCCCAACATAATTATGAGTGTCGAACGGCCCTTTGGGGACAAGTCGACTACCCAAAAGATAGAGACAGGCTAACCCAGTCGTGGCCTCTTTTCCCCTTCTTTTTTTCCACTCCCTAAAAAAGAAGGGGGATTATCCGACTGGGCCGCCGGGTCTAGTTGGGGGGTGTCCCTCCCAAGGGGAAGACACCGCGGAGACCACACCTCGCCCAAAGAGAGGGGGGAATATTTAAGTGGAAAAATACGTCACATGGTCTTTCCAACCATGTGGAGAGTCTTCAAGGTAGATCCTACCCAATGGGGGAGGAGTTACTACAAACATGGAGACTGGGGCAGAGGGGCTCTGCCCATGGAAGACGCAGTTTGCCAACAGGGAAATGAATTAGCGGAAGATATACATCGCATGGGGTTAGCCTTACAGGGAACCACCACATGCGGAACACCTACCCCAGAACAGGACTCTTAGTTAGCACGTGTACTGGGCCGGCAACGAGTCTCTCCGAAAACTCGACTGCCACAGGGCTCGGAGGAAGTCAACCAGGGAACAAAGTTTGTGAACACTACTGGGAATTAATGGCGCACGTCTTCAGCTCAAAAGGAGGTGGAAGGCGCTATGTGCAAGCGATACACCCAGCCGGCTATCCCGGGATTATCCGCTTGTATTGCGTGCCACTACCTGGGACGAAACCAGTTCCACCCGGAGGTTGTAGAACCTTGCAAAGGTGTTGGGTGTTGCCCAGACTGCTGCTCTGCAAATGTCTGTTAGAGGGGCACCCCTGGCCAGGGCCCAGGAGACCGCTACACCCCTGGTAGAATGGGCTCATAGCCCTATCTTGTCGGCATGTTGTGGGCGTGATATGCCATAGTTATGGCGTCAATGAGCCAGTGGGTGATCCTCTGCTTGGAGACAGCGCTTCCTTTCCACTGTGCACCAAAGCAGACAAAGAGCTGCTCAGAGATCCTAATGCTCTGCGTGCGATCCAAATAGATGCGTAAAGCGCGCACCGGACACAGCAAAGACAGGGCTGGGTCTGCCTCCTCCTGGGGCAGCACTTGCAGGTTCACCACCTGGTCCCTAAAAGGAGTGGTGGGAACCTTGGGCACATAGCCCGGTCGGGGGTCTCAGGATCACATGAGAATAGCCCGGACCGAACTCCAGGCACATTTCGCTGACAGAGAACGCTTGCAGGTCACCTACCCTCTTGATGGAAGTGAGCGCAGTCAGGAGGGCAGTCTTTAAGGAGAGTGCCTTAAGCCCGGCTGACTGCAAAACTCAAAGGGGGCTCTCTGTAGACCCTGAAAAACTACAGAGGTCCGATGAGGGAACAAGGCGCGGCCTGGAGGGAGTCAACCTCCTGGCGCCTCTTAGGAACCTGATGATCAGATCATGCTTCCCTAAGGACTTACCGTCGACTGCGTCATGGTGTGCTGCTTATGGCAGCAACGTACACCTTCAAGGTGGAAGGGGACAGCCTCCCTTCAAACCTCTCTTGCAGGAAGGAAAGCACTGATCTGACTGCGCACCTCTGGGGGTCTTCCTGACGGGAAGAACACCACTTAGCGAACAGACGCCACTTAAAGGCATACAGGCGCCTCGTAGAGGGAGCCCTAGCCTGAGTGAACGTGTCTACCACCGCAGGTGGGAGACAGCTTAGGTCTTCCGCGTCCTGTCCAGGGGCCAGACATGGAGATTCCAAAGGTCTGGGCGCGGGTGCCGGATGGTGCCCCTTCCCTGAGAAAGAAGGGCCTTCCTCAGGGGAATTTGCCCGGGGGGAGCTGTCACGAGGAGCGTGAGGTCCGAGCACCACGTCTGGGCGGGCCAGTAGGGTGCTTACCAGGACGACTTTCTCCTCGTCCTCCCTGACCTTGCACAGGGTCTGTGCGAGCAGGCTCACTGGGGGAAAACGCATATTTGCGAATGCCAGGGGACCAGCTGTGTGCCAGCGCGTCTATGCTGAGGAAGGCCTCGGTGAGGGCGTACCAGAGCGGGCAGTGGGAGGATTCTTGGGAGGCGAACAGGTGCACCTGTGCCTGACCGAATCGACTCCAAATCAGCTGGACCACCTGAAGGTGGAGTCTCCACTCTCCCTTGAGGGTAACCTGTTGTTACGGCGCGTCCGCCGAAGTGTTGAGGTTGCCCGGGATGTGAGTGGCTTGCAGCGACTTGGTGCTGCTAACTCCGTTGGAGGAGACGGCGGGCGAGTTTATGACATACAGCGGGAGCGCAGACCGCCTTGGTGGTTGACATATGCTACTGCTGCCGTGCTGTCTGTCTGAACTAGCACGCGCTTGCCTTGGATCAACGGCCGGAACCTCCACAGGGCGAGCAGAATTACCAGTAACTCGAGGCAGTTGATGTGCCAACGCAGCCGCGGACCCGTCTAGAGGCTGGCGGCTGTGTGCCCGTTGCCAACAGCGCCCCAGCCCGTTTTGGAGGCGTCTGTCGTGACCACGATGCGCCTGGAGACCAGTTCTAGAGGAACACCTGCTTGTAGAAACGTGAGGTTGGTCCAAGGGCTGAAAAGACGGTGACAGACCGGTGTAATGGCCACGTGGTTTGTCCCGTGGCGCCATGCCCATCTCGGGAATCGAGTCTGGAGCTAGTGCTGAAGCGGCCTCATATGCATCAACCCGAGCGGGGTGGCCACCGCCGAGGATGCCATATGCCCCAGGAGCCTCTGAAAAAGTTTCAGTGGAACCGCTGTTTTCTGTTTGAACGCCTTCAAACAGGCCAGCACCGACTGGGTGTGCTCGTTCGTAAGGTGTGCCGTCAAGGAGACTGAGTCCAACTCCAAACCGAGAAAAGAGATGCTCTAAACCGGGAGGAGCTTGCTCTTTTCCCAGCTGACCCGAAGCCCTAGTCGGCTGAGGTGTGAGAGCACCAGGTCCCTGTGTGCGCATAACTCGTCTCGAGAGTGAGCTAAGATTAGCCGGTCGTCGAGATGGTTGAAAATGCGAATGCCCACCTCCCTTAACGGGGCAAGGGCAGCCTCTGCGATCTTCGTAAAGACGCGAGGAGACAGGGACAGGCCGAAAGGGAGGACTTTGTACTGATACGCCTGACCCTCGAACGCGAACCGCAGGAAGGGTCTGTGTCGAGGAAGGATAGAGACGTGAAAGTACGCATCCTTTGGGTCTACCGCCGCGAACCAATCTTGATGCCGGACGCTCGCTAGAATGCGTCTTTACGTCAGCATCTTGAACGGGAGTCTGTGTAAGGCCCGGTTCAGTACTCGCAGGTCCAAGATCGGTCGCAACCCACCGCCTCTTTTCGGTACAATGAAGTAGGGGCTGTAAAACCCCTTCTTCATCTCGGCTGGAGGGACAGGTTCTATCGCGTCCTTCCATAGGAGGGTAGCGATCTCCACGCAAGGTAGCAGCGTTTCTGACTTTCACCAAGGTGAAGTGGACACCGCTGGACCTGGGCGGATGCCCGGCGAAGTGAATCGCGCAGCCGAGTCGGACGGTCCGGACCAGCCCTCGTGACGGACTGGAAAGCGCAAGCCATGCGTCCAAGTTCCGCGCAAGGGGGACCAAAGGGACAATGTCATCGGATGTACCGGCGGGTGGGGCCTCACAGCGGGGTGGAGCTCGAGGTGCCACACCACATCGTGGCCGTGCTGAGTCCGAGGACATCGAAGCACTTACCTGGCTCCTTGTGACCACCCCCGGAACAGCCTGGGATGGGGGAGGAAGAGGCCTGTCCTCGTGACCCGTGGAGACTGTCACATTGGGGGCGGATTTGTGCCACAGCTGGGCGCTCAGGGCGGGAGACCGCCGCTGGAGCGCCAACCTGCCAAATGGAGTGGTGGACGGTGGTCGTGATGCCAGCCGTACACACCGGATATGTGACCCATGGAACAAGGAAACCACTCTTGTGGAGCTCTTGAGTACTGCAGCCACTTAGGCATGCAGCGCAATTAAATGCAAAAGGTAACAAAAAGATGAAGATCTGCTTACCAGCTGCAGAGCAGCAGGTTTCGTTGTCCCTGGGTCGCCCGTCTCAGGGGCGCTTCGAAGACCTCCGTGGGTTCTTCGGTGCCGGCTGTGAGATGGGTGGCGTCGGCTTCCTGTGGTGGGCTCCACACCGGGGCCGGGCCGGAGGAGCGGGCTGCGGCGGAGACGGTTCCGTCACCACAGGGGGACGCCCTCGGCGATGAGTAGATGGGGTGCGGGATCTTGAGCCACACCGGGGCAGGATAAGCCGGCTAGCATCCATCTACTGCTCTACCATCGAGAACTGCTGGGCAAAGTCCTCGACGGTGTCGCCGAATAGGCCCGCCTGGGAAATGGGGGCAGCAAGGAATCGTGTCCTGTCGGCCTCACCCATCTCGACCAGGTTGAGCCAAAGGTGGCGCTCCTGGACCACTAGTGTGGCCATCGTCCACCCGAGAGACCGCGCCGTGACCTCCGTCGCTCAGAGAGCGAGGTCGGTCGCCGAGCGCAGTTCCTGCATCAATCCCGGGGCGGAACTACCCTCGTGCAGTTCCTTTAGCGCCTTGGCGGACTTGCAGGAGAGCCATGGCGTGCAGGGCGGAGGCGGCTTGTCCAGCAGCTCTGTAGGCTTTGACCGTCAGAGATGACGTAAACCTACAGGCCTTGGACGGGGGCTTTGGGCACCCACGCCAGGTGGCGGCGCTCTGCGGGCATAGGTGCACTGCGAGCACCTTTATCCACCGGGGGATTGCCGAATAACCCTTGTCCGCCCCACCATCGAGGGTAGTGAGAGCGGGGAAGCTGAAAAGATCGGGACCGGGCAGTAAAAGGTGCCTCCCACGACCTTGTCAGCTCTTCATGCACTTCCGGGAAGAAAGGAACGGTGTGGGGTGTGGCTTTGAGCGGCGCCACGAGCCCAGGAACCAATCACAGAGCCGCGAGGGTTCAGGGAAGAGCGGTGAAATCCACTTTAACCGACGCTCGGGGCTGTCCGGGAAAGCATGTCGTCATCTCCGCATCAGCCTGTGACTGGGCGATCGACCCCGAAGGGAGGAGCCCAGCTGAGGCTTCCGACTGGATGAGCCCGCTCTCCGATGTTGCGCTCGAGAGCTCATCACTTTCGCGGGCTCCGAATAAGAGGTCGAACTCGCCGTGAGACGAGCCGGCAGACTCACCCGGAAGCCCGATCGGGGCAGACGAGCGTGCTGGGGAATGGGAGGTCCGCGGGGGGATACCCGGCGGAGGCGGTCCCATTGGGGTCCCCAAATCACCCCCAGTGCTAGCCGCACTGGCCTCAAACCCGTGGGTAAAAGGACCGAGGCGGGAGCCTCTGGGGTGGCTCGCTTTCTTACGAAGGCGAGCCGCGACCGCAACGTTGCCATGGACATATTCTTGCAATGAGAACATGACCATCCACGAACGCTGTCTCCGCGTGAGCAGTGCCCAGACACGAAAGACAGTGATCGTGACCGTTAGAATGCGAGAGATAACGAGCACAACCAGGAATAACACACGATCGGAAAAGCATCTTTAAAAAGACGCGTCTTTAAAAAGACGTTCCGTGTGTGCGCTCTTTTAGAGAAATATATACTCTTTTAGAGGGGAAAAATGCTCTTTCAGAAAATATACTCTCTAGTTTTTCTGCCGAAGTGCCCAGGGGCATTCTCTGCAGTGCACCAGTGCAGAGGAGGGAGAAGCCGCTGAAATGCGCCGTCAGATCCAGCAGGTGAATGAACAGTAGTATTCAGCTCAGCGAGCATGACCGTTCGGCTCCGAAGAGAAAATCTGAATGAGTGGTTGCATACCAGCTCCTTTTATACCCGTATGTTCGGGGGAGTGGCATGCAAATACCACTCACCAATTTTCATTGGCCTTTTATCAAAGAGTGACCCCTAGTGTCACTACATTGACACCAACGTTGAGTGAGTGACAGATAGGGAACCGGTGCTTTTACCGGTCGCAATTCATTTTTAGTGTTTCCCCCTAGAGATTTCAATATGAACTCTTATTCTCCCAAAATCAAATGATCTGAGCTATGATATTATATTATTAGTAGTATTATTAGATATACTAAATATTAGTACTCTAAAGTGAACTGTACTCTTTCTGTAGGTCAACAATTGTCTCATTTGTGTCTAATTTTTGTTCTTCTACTTTTAGAAGAAACATCTGAGAAGCATTCATGAGTCTACATGAAAAATAACCGATAACTTTTAGTTTTGAGCTTTGAGCTTTGAAAGAGCAACCTTTTAGTACTGAAATGGTCTTCTGTGAACATTTGAACTACAGTTATATTAACTTCCTGGTTTACACTAAGGGAAGAGCATGTTTCAGAACTGAATAACACCATACAACTTCACAAAATGTACAATATACAATCTGAACACAAACCCACCGTGCAATGCACTCGACATGACCACTCAATAAATAAAAAAATGACAATGATGAATGAACCAGAAATTACCAACAATGGTCAGCTATAAGTCACGTATAATCATGTAATTAAAAAAAAAAGCATGCTGTGCCCGTTGCATTAAAGTTACCAAGTTATAAGCCTACCATTTAAAATTAACTAAAAATATTATAATGAATTCTCATTTGAAGGTTACAGTTACCCACGGGCAGCCAAAAGTACCTTGGACTGAACAATAAAACAATGCACTTGGATTATAAAGGAGCGAATTGACTGCCTTCATTAATGCCCAGGACAAGTGTATAATTCCCAAATAAATGCTTTTTTTTTTTTTTTTTTTTTTTTTTGCTGTTCTATTCAATATCAGTCTCAACTTGGCAGGCATAGACTGGATTCTATCATCTCTTCTTACATTTCTCATGTTTTTCCTTTCTTCTTTCAATATGCGAAACATGAAAATTCATGTTTGGTAAATCCTCAGATGTATTCACCTTGCAGTCTGGAGAGCAAGATTATCGTTTCTGCTGAGTGAGCCATGGAACTTCAGTATGGCACACTAGCACAAGCACATGGTTTGTTCTTTGTACCCATGTATCTCTCTTATCTCAAAAATTCTACAGCAGGAGTATGGCTGAGTTTGTGAGGTGATAGTATGATAGTGATACAATATAAGGCTTGGAGGCAAGCATATTGCAGGTACAGCTATAAACTGTATGTACGTATACACACACACACACACACACACACACACACACACACACACACACACACACACACACATGTTGGTGCAGCTATCATTATGAGGACTCTTCATAGACATAATTATTTTTATACTGTACAAACTATAAATTGTATCCCCTAAACCTAACCCTCACAAAAATGTTCTGCATTTTTACATTTTCAATAAAACATTGTTTAGTTTTTTTTTTTAAGCGAATTGAATTATGGGGACACTAGAAATGTCCTCATAAACTACATTTATAGCATAATACCCTTGTAATTACCAGTTTGTAACCTAAAAAAAGTCCTCGTAAACCACTTAAACCTGCCCACACACACACACACTCACAGCATGTATTGTGGTCAGAGGGCAGTGATTGGGCTTTTCATAGGTTCATAAAGCTTCATCAGACAGTTGTGAATATCTTGCCAGAGGCAGTTTGGATCACAGTGGCCAGACTTTACACATTCAATCATTTTTTAGTGCTGTGCATCAGCATAGCAACAGGACTGATGTCTTACAGAAGAAGGTTTGTGTTTCCCAAATGTTCATGTTATGTGAAATCAGGGCTTGACATTCACTTTTTGGCTCACTGGCCACTGTGGATTTTCAACCACAAAGCAGTTCCCTATCTGTCACTCACTCGACGTTGGTGTAGATGTAGTGACACTAGGGGTCACTCTTGGGAGCCCGAGACACCTCTGGTCTTTGATAAAAGGCCAATGAGAATTGGCGAGTGGTATTTGCATGCCACTCCCCCGAACATACGGTATAAAAGGAGCTGGTATGCAACCACTCATTCAGATTTTCTCTTCGGAGCGGAACGGTCATGCTCATTGAGCTGAATACTACTGTTCATTCACCTCTGCTGGATCTGACGGCGCATTTCAGCGGCTTCTCCCTCCTCTGCACTGGTGCACTGCAGAGAACGCCCCTGGGCGCTTCGGCAGAAAAACTAGAGAGTATATTTTCTGAAAGAGCATTTTTCCCCTCTAAAAGAGGGGACACACGGAACGTCTTTTTAAAGATGAGTCTTTTTTAAAGATGCTTTTCTGATTGTGTGTTATTCCTGGTTGTGCTCGTTATCTCTCGCCTTCTAACGGTCACGATCACTGTCTTTCGTGTCTCTGCACTGCTCACGCGGAGACAGCGTTCGTGGATGGTCATGTTCTCATTGCGAGAATATTTCCATGGCAACGTTGTGGTCGCGGCTCGCCTTCGTAAGAAAGCGAGCCACCTCAGAGGCTCCCGCCTCGGTCCTTTTACCCACGGGTTTGAGGCCAGCGCGGCTAGCACTGGGGGTGATTTGGGGACCCCAATGGGACCGCCTCCGCCGGGTATCCCCCCGCGGACCTCCCATTCCCCAGCACGCTCGTCTGCCCCGATCGGGCTTCTGGGTGAGTCCGCCGGCTCGTCTCACGGCGAGTTCGACCTCTTATTCGGAGCCCGCGAAAGTGATGAGCTCTCGAGCGCAGCATCGGAGAGCGGGCTCGTCCAGTCGGAAGCCTCAGCTGGGCTCCTCCCTTCGGGGTCGATCGCCCAGTCACAGGCTGACGCGGAGATGACGACATGCTTTCCCGGGCAGCCGCGAGCGTTGGTTAGAGTGGATTCACCGCTCTTCCCTGAACCCTCGCGGCTCTGTGATTGGTTCCTGGGCTCGCGGCGCCACTCAAAGCCACGCCCCGCCCCCGTTCATTTCTTCCCGGAAGTGCATGAAGAGCTGACAAGGTCACGGGAGGCACTTTTTACTGCCCGGTCCCGATCTTTTCAGCTTCCCCGCCCTCACTACCCTCGATGGTGGGGCGGCCAAGGGTTATTCGGCAATTCCCCGGTGGATAAAGGCGCTTGCGGTGCACCTATGCCCGCAGAGCGCCACCACCTGGCATGGGTGCCCAAAGCCCCCGTCCAAGGCCTGTAGGTTTACGCTCTCCTGCAAGTCCGCCAAGGCGCTAAAGGAACTGCACGAGGGTAGTTCCGCCCCGGGATTGATGCAGGAACTGCGCTTGGCGACCGACCTCACTCTACGAGCGACGGAGGTCACGGCGCGGTCTCTCGGGCGGACGATGGCCACACTAGTGGTCCAGGAGCTGCCCCCATTTCCCAGGCAGGCCTATTCGGTGACACTGTCGAGGACTTTGCCCGGCAGTTCTCGATGGTAGAGGAGTAGATGGATGCTAGCCGGCATATCCTGCCCCGGCGCAGCTCAAGATCCTGCACCCCATCTACTCACCGGCTCCGCCGCAGCCTGCCTCTTCGGCCTGGCCCCGGCGTGGAGCCCACCGCAGGAAGCAGACGCCACCCGTCTCACGGCCACCCAGAACCTGTGAAAGGCTTCAAAGCGCCCTTGAGACGGACGACCCAGGGACAACGAAACCCGCTGCTCTGGAGCTGGTAAGCAGATCTTCATCTTTTTGTTACCTTTTGCATTTAATTGCGCTGCATGCCCAAGTGGCTGCAGTACTCAAGAGCTCAGCAAGAGTGGTTTCCTTGTTCCCTGGGTCATGTATCCGGTGTGTACGGCTGGCATCATGACCACCGTCCACCACTCCATTTGGCAGGTTGGCGCTCCAGCGGCGGTCTCCCGCCCCTGAGTGCCCAGCTGTGGCACAAATCCGCCCCCGATGTGACAGTCTCCACGGGTCACAAGGACAGGCCTCTTCCTCCCCCATCCCAGGCTGTTCCAGGGGTGGTCACAAGGAGCCAGGTAAGTGCTTTGATGTCCCTAGACTCAGCACGGCCACGATGTGGTGTGGCACCTCGAGCTCCGCCCCGCCGTGAGGCCCCACCCGCCGGTACATCCGATGACGTTGTCCCTTTGGTCCCCCTTGCGCAGAACTTGGACGCATGGCTTGCGCCTTCCAATCCGTCACGAGGGCTGGTCCGGACCGTCCGACTCAGCTGCGCGATTCACTTCGCCGGGCATCCGCCCAGGTTCAGCGTGGTCCACTTCACCTTGGTGAAGGATGAAAACGCTGCTACCTTGCGCGGAGATCGCTACCCTCCTACGGAAGGACACGATAGAACCTGTGCCCCCAATTTCCAGGCGGGCCTATTCGGCGACACTGTCGAGGACTTTGCCAAGCAGTTCTCGATGGTAGAGCAGTAGATGGATGTTAGCCGGCTTGTCCTGCCCCGGCGTGGCTCAAGATCCCCCCATCTACTCATCGCCGAGGGCGTCCCCCTGCGGTGACTGCACCGGCTCCGCCGCAGCCCGCCCCTCCGGCCCGGCCCCGGCGTGGAGCCCACCGCAGGAAGCCGACGCCACCCGTCTCACAGCCGGCACCGAAGAACCCACGGAGGTCTTCGAAGCACCCCTGAGATGGGCGACCCAGGGACAACGAAACCCGCTGCTCTGGAGCTGGTAAGCAGATCTTCATCTTTTGTTACCTTTTGCATTTAATTGCGCTGCATGCCCAAGTGGCTGCAGTACTCAAGAGCTCCGCAAGAGTGGTTTCCTTGTTCCCTGGGTCACATATTCGGTGTGTACGGCTGGCATCACGACCACCGTCCACCACTCCATTTGGCAGGTTGGCGCTCCAGCGGCGGTCTCCCACCCTGAGCGCCCAGCTGTGGCACAAATCCGCCCCCGATGTGACAGTCTCCACGGGTCATGAGGACAGGCCTCTTCCTCCCCCGTCCCAGGCTGTTCCAGGGGTGGTCACAAGGAGCCAGGTAAGTGCTTCGATGTCCCTCGGACTCAGCACGGCCACGATGTGGTGTGGCACCTCGAGCTCCGCCCCGCCGCGAGGCCCCACCCGCCGGTACATCCGATGACGTTGTCCCTTTGGTCCCCCTTGCGCGGAACTCGGGTGCATGGCTTGCGCTTTCCAGTCCGTCGCGAGGGCTGGTCCGGACCGTCTGACTCGGCTGCACGATTCACTTCGCTGGGCATCCGCCCAGGTCCAGCGGTGTCCACTTCACCTTGGTGAAAGATGGAAACGCTGCTACCTTGCGCGGAGATCGCTACCCTCCTACGGAAGAACGCGATAGAACCTGTCCCTCCAGCCGAGATGAAGAGGGGGTTTTACAGCCCCTACTTCATTGTACCGAAAAAAGGCGGTGGGTTGCGGCCAATCTTGGACCTGCGAGTACTGAACCGGGCCTTACACAGACTCCCGTTCAAGATGCTGACGCAAAGACGCATTCTAGCGAGCGTCCGGCATCAAGATTGGTTCGCGGCGGTAGACCCGAAGGATGCGTACTTTCACGTCTCGATCCTTCCTCGACACAGACCCTTCCTGCGGTTTGCATTCGAGGGTCAGGCGTATCGGTACAAGTCCTCCCTTTCGGCCTGTCCCTGTCTCCTCGCATCTTTACGAATATCGCAGAGGCTGCCCTTGCCCCGTTAAGGGAGGTGGGCATTCGCATT
The DNA here is from genome assembly GCF_019703515.2 of Myxocyprinus asiaticus. Taxonomy (NCBI): domain Eukaryota; kingdom Metazoa; phylum Chordata; class Actinopteri; order Cypriniformes; family Catostomidae; genus Myxocyprinus; species Myxocyprinus asiaticus. The sequence goes on along the minus strand of NC_059364.1, from coordinate 47,065,254 downwards.
CTCAACTATCTCGACGACTGGCTAATCCTAGCTCACTCTTGAGACGGGTTATGCGGCTATAGGGCTTCGGGTCAGCTGGGAGAAGAGCAAGCTCCTCCCGGTTCAGAGCATCTCTTTTCTCGGTTTGGAGTTGGACTCAGTCTCCTTGACGGCGCACCTTATGAACGAGCGCGCCCAGTCGGTGCTGGCCTGTTTGAAGGCGTTCAAACAGAAAACAGCGGTTCCACTGAAACATTTTCAGAGGCTCCTGGGGCATATGGCGTCCTCGGCGGTGGCCACCCCGCTCGGGTTGATGCATATGAGGCCGCTTCAGCACTGGCTCCAGACTCGAGTCCCGAGACGGGCATGGCGCCACGGGACACACCGCGTGGCCATTACGTCGGTCTGTCACCGTCTTTTCAGCCCTTGGACCGACCTCTCGTTTCCACGAGCAGGTGTTCCACTAGAACTGGTCTCCAGGCGCGTCGTGGTCATGACAGACGCCTCCAAAATGGGCTGGGGCGCTGTTGGCAACGGGCACGCAGCTGCCGGCCTCTAGACGGGTCCGCAGCTGCGTTGGCACATCAACTGCCTCGAGTTACTGGCAATTCTGCTCGCCCTGCGGAGGTTCTGGCCGTTGATCCAGGGCAAGCACGTGCTAGTTCGGACAGACAGCACGGCAGCGGTAGCATATGTCAACCGCCAAGGCGGTCTGCGCTCCTGCTGTATGTCATAACTCGCCCGCCGTCTCCTCCAACGGAGTTAGCAGCACCAAGTCGCTGCAAGCCACTCACATCCCGGGCAACCTCAACACTTCGGCGGACGCGCCGTAACAACAGGTTACCCTCAAGGGAGAGTGGAGACTCCACCTTCAGGTGGTCCAGCTGATTTGGAGTCGATTCAGTCAGGCACAGGTGCACCTGTTCGCCTCCCAAGAATCCTCCCACTGCCTGCTCTGGTACGCCCTCACCGAGGCCTTCCTCGGCATAGACGCGCTGGCACAGCTGGTCCCCTGGCATTCGCAAATATGCGTTTTTCCCCAGTGAGCCTGCTCGCACAGACCCTGTGCAAGGTCAGGGAGGACGAGGAGAAGGTCGTCCTGGTAAGCACCCCACTGGCCCGCCCACACGTGGTGCTCGGACCTCACGCTCCTCGTGACAGCTCCCCCCGGGCAAATTCCCCTGAGGAAGGCCCTTCTTTCTCAGGGAAGGGGCACCATCCGGCACCCGCGCCCAGACCTCTGGAATCTCCATGTCTGGCCCCTGGACGGGACGCGGAAGACCTAAGCTGTCTTCCACCTGCGGTGGTAGACACATTCACTCAGGCTAGGGCTCCCTCTACGAGGCGCCTGTATGCCTTTAAGTGGTGTCTGTTCGCTAAGTGGTGTTCTTCCCATCAGGAAGACCCCCAGAGGTGCGCAGTCAGATCAGTGCTTTCCTTCCTGCAAGAGAGGTTGGAAGGGAGGCTGTCCCCTTCCACCTTGAAGGTGTACATTGCTGCCATAGCAGCACACCATGACGCAGTCGACGGTGAGTCCTTAGGGAAGCATAATCTGATCATCAGGTTCCTAAGAGGCGCCAGGAGGCTGAATCCCTCCAGGCCACGCCTTGTTCCCTCATCGGATCTCTGTAGTTTTTCAGGGTCTACAGAGAGCCCCCTTTGAGTTTTGCAGTCAGCCAGGCTTAAGGCACTCTCCTTGAAGACTGCCCTCCTGACTGCGCTCACTTCCATCAAGAGGGTAGGTGACCTGCAAGCGTTCTCTGTCAGCGAAACGTGCCTGGAGTTCGGTCCGGGCTATTCTCATGTGATCCTGAGACCCCCGACCGGGCTATGTGCCCAAGGTTCCCACCACTCCTTTTAGAGACCAGGTGGTGAACCTGCAAGCGCTGCCACAGGAGGAGGCAGACCCAGCCCTGGCGTTGCTGTGTCCGGTGCGCGCTTTGCGCATCTATTTGGATCGCACGCAGAGCTTTAGACTCTCTGAGCAGCTCTTTGTCTGCTTCGGTGCACAGCGGAAAGGAAGCGCTGTCTCCAAGCAGAGGATCGCCCACTGGCTCATTGACGCCATAACTATGGCATGTCTCGCCCAAAACATGCCGCCCCCGGTAGGGCTACGAGCCCATTCTACTCGTGGTGTAGCGGC